>NW_019174013.1:0-144448 GCF_001642475.1 Fonsecaea monophora
TTTCTTGCTTTGGCTTGTCGTCGCTCTGGCGCTGTTCTTCGTCCTCGGTCCTCTTTTCTTGCCTGGGCTTCCTTCTTCTCCTTGGCTTCCTTCTTCGCCTGGGCTTCCTTCTTCGCCTGCGCTTCCTTCTTCGCCTCGGCTTCCTTCTGCGCCTGGGCTTCCTTTTTCGCCTGGGCTTCCTTCTTCGCCTGGGCTTCCTTCTTCGCCTGGGCTTCCTTCTTCGCCTGGGCTTCCTTCTTCGCCTGGGCTTCCTTCTTCGCCTGGGCCTCCTCCGCTCGCTTTCGATTCGCTTCTTTCCTTTCTCGAGCCTGCTGTAGCTCTAGATCCGCCATCTTTCGTCGAGCCTCTTTCCTTTCTCGAGCCTGCTGTAGCTCTAGTTCCGCCTTCTTTCGTCGAGCCTCTTTCTCCAGGGCTTTCGCTTGCTTTTCACTTGGCAGTGGCAATATACCTTGCTGGTTTTGCGCCAGAGATTCTTGTGTCGTACTCATCCCAACAATCGTTTTACTTTTCGCCAATTTAACATCGCCATCATGAGGCAGAAGAGATTTGAAGAACGTGTCCCACTCGTCTGATTTATTGAGGGGCCAGATCTGATATTGAAAAGCGACTGCACCCTTGATTGTTGGGTGGACATAGCAGATCTGGACGGCCCCTGCTCCCCCAAAGGCTCCTTTCAAGATCGGTTCTTCTAAGCATCGATAGTTGGACCACACTCTCCGGCTGTAAATGTCTGGTGGTGGATTGGTCAAAACAATTGCTTGTCGGCCACCGCGACCTGTATGTTCTGCAAATCGACCTGAAGCTCCTTTCATATACTTGGACCACGCATTAGAAGACTTGCCGTATCTCGCGCCTCCAACATCGCGGTCGCTATATAATGGGCCCATAGCAATGATTAGTGTCTGTAATCCATGTTCAACGGCCCAACGCTGGGCCAGCTCAGGGGACAAGCCGGTCCAAAACACCAGGCAGCGAGCATCTCGTAATGCGTGGTCAAACCGTTCGTCGAGACGAGATAGTTCTGCTGGACTCAAGTAATCCAACGGGTCCCAGGTATCAAATGGGAGAGGGTGTGCCATCCCTGTGAGGGTACCATGCTGGCGAACTACTGTTTGATGCGGCGTCACGATCACAAAAGAGTCGAAGAATACCTATGTATGCTGTTATAAGTAGGTAGGCAGTCAGGTGAAGGTGCACGATTACCCCACTTCGAGAGGAGTCGAAGGGGGATTTCGCGGCCTTCATTGGATACGCTGGCACAGCTGAATACTTTACCTACGGGAAATGCTGGTGACGTCAGTGATAAAACCAGACAAAAGAACAACTCGTCAGATACACCCCTGCCTTTCAGAGTTGGCCGGGTGCGAAACATATGGCTTGGCGTTATGTTTCGCCCTGGCGGCAAGGCTGTACCGAGTAGATCGGCCACGCTGGGTGGGCCTGAAGTGATGGCTCTAATTACTACGAGGTAATAGAGTTTTAAAAGCGGCATATCAGGAAAGCCAAGGCACCAAAGTAGTTACCTAGCGATGTAGCTTCTCTTGAACTCTATGCCAGGCAACAACCATTCCAACATCACGAAACCCCTACAACCACAAGTATACCTACAGTAGGTACCTTTTGTTCGAGAACATTCCTCTCTTTGCGAAGCCGGCGGGACACAGCTTTTCATCACCTGAAATCCTGCTGTCTGGACTCGACAAATGATGGTTGACGCTGCTCGTGACCGAGCCATCGAGACACTATGCGATATACGCCAACACAGATCATTCACTCTACCTGCCTCGGCGATTCCCAATGGTGAGCGGGATCTGCGAATCACCTATTCAGACCTTGGTTACGATGCAGACAGCGACGATGATGCCGATCCAGACCCATGCGTCGTCTTCTTCATCGGCGGCCTCTTGGGTGGGCGCTACACGCTCTGTCGCTCCGCCAGCATTGCTCGAAGGCTCAAGATCCGCATCATTTCCATGGACAGGCCAGGCCTCGGTGGTTCTACTCGGGTCCCCGTGGAACAACGTGTGGCGGTACAGGTCGCCGCGATTCCTGCTCTGTTGAGTCACTTGGGCATCAGACATGTCACGCTGGCCTCCCACTCTGGAGGCGCACCGTATTTGTTCGCAACGCTTCTAGCGCATCGTGGATTGCTGCACCCCAAACACCCTCACGTCGTTTTGCTCTCGCCATGGGTGCACCCAAAAGACGGCGGTGCGCGTTTGATGCAGGTTGCTGCAATGCTACCGCTTCAGGCGGTTGGCAAGTTCTCGTCGTGCGCAAGAGCGGTCAATCGCACTTTTGCATTCAGCTCTGGATTTCGCAGGGGACCTTGGAGCAAAGCAGCCACTGTTGTCACCCCCAAGCCTGGCGAGGTCGGTGAACAGAAGAACGGCGAGCATACCATGGACAAGGCCGTTCTGACAGAAATGGAGGGGCTAGCCGTCACGTACATGTTCGCTGAAGATATAGAGGGCTCCTCGGACGATGCCATCCTATTTCTGCGAAAGCACGTGTACCCAGTCACTGCCACTGGAGATACCGGCACTGTGCAAGGCAAGGACTGGCTTGATTGTCGGACCATTGCAGACGCCGTCGTCGAGCAAGAGAAACGTCTTCACGATAGCACGGCCGGCTCAGTAAACCTTCAAATCGACGCTCTTCATTCCGAAAAGGACATCATGATTCGCCCGAGTGGCTCGAAGCACTTTGATGACTGCTGGGCCAGCGTGGCTTCGCCGTCAACAGTGGGCTTTAGCTCCAAGATCATCAAGGGTGCCACTCACGATTCTATCCTAGACCCTATCCAAGGTGGCATTGAGACTTGGCTTCAGTGCGTGGCTCAGCGATGGTACACTTGATTTGGACATCTTTTAAAGCATCCCTCCTCTTTCATCCACCGAGCGAAAGTCCAGCCAAGAGCGTACTGGCTACACATGCCTTGAGAATTGCCTCTTGAAGAGGGTCTGAAATTTGATCCACTCAGAAGGCATGTTCATTCTCTCTATGCTAAGGCTCGGTTCGAGATCTTAGGCACGTCGACGGGCGGGAAATGACGATTTGTATAGAAGGACCCCAATTGGGTATCATGCGGGTCCGACAAACATCACGTCAAATGCGCCGACTTTCGCTTCATCCCGCAAGCCACCATACTATAGCTACAGTCCGCAGCGCCAGTTCTGACCTGGAACTGCCTGGACCTCAGACTCCATTGGTGGGGAGGGTGAGCCCGGTATTGAGCCTCACAAGGCATACCTGTACAAAAGCCGGGTGTGCATGGCAGCTAATCATTTTGTCTTCCCATCTCCTCAACGCGGTAGAGGAAAAAAGGGTCGGATATTCATCGGCCGCTCCTCATCGTTGGCCTTTCTCACCATTGAACTAAGCCTTTCTTCCCGTTGGAAGCGAGGGCAAGCGACTGGACACGGTGAACTGGGTCGGCAGAATTGAACCCTTGATGGTTCAAGTCTTCAAGCCAGAGACAGCCTCTCTCGTCTTGCCCTCCCGCTAGCACGGTGCGCTCGAAATTTTTGAGGCACAGCCTCACGTGTCAACTTTCGACAGCTCCGCCTGAGCGCGGATAGCCAGTGGTTCAAGCCATGGCAGAGAGGTGTAAACCCGCAAACAGGCTTGTGGTCGAGGATTTATTTGGTTTATCTCTTGAGTGGCGCACTCATCCGTCTTGGTCTTTTCGAGATGCCGGGTTGACACACAGCAATCTCTTCTAGAGGGCTTCGCATCCATGGCGAGGGGGACTTTGAGGCTGTGAGCTGGCTGTCCATTTTCCTATCACTGCACTTTCATGAGTTTCCCTGTCATTTGTCAGGGCTCGCGTAACTAGGCCCCGGACTAAAACCGCCCAATGACCACGATCTTTGAAGGGAGGTCACGGCAGTCAAAGTGTACCTTTCACCAATGGAATACCATCACAAGTGCGGGTGGCCCCTAAAGCGACATGATCCCTGTTGCATTCACCGGTCGGAGGCCTGCAGATGAGCCCCTGCATCCGGATTGGTAGATATATATCAGAGCTAATAACCGAGTCGGTTCGGACTCTAGGAAAGGTATTCAACTTGGTGGGGGATGAGCAATGTTAGAATATCGACTTTCCCCGGATCTTCTCAAGTCGTCCCTTTTCCTATCGTCTTTTTCTTCTCTCGCGAGATATTCAGCATTTCGGTCGTCACTGTTTTGAAACCTTGTCAATGGAGGTTGTCGGCGCCGTGTCTGCCGTCCTTACCATAGCGGGAGAGTTCGATCACATTTGCAAGAGGCTTCGCCGCTGCTCTCGCTACCTTAAATACGCTAAGGACGATGTCACGGACATCCGGGATGAAGTTGACTCATTCAGAATACTCCTCACTGAGTTCCACAGAACCCTCACAGACGAGCGCTGGGGTGACGAAGGTCTGTCCCGAGAAATCAAAACGACCAACATAGTGTCACAGATTGTCAAATCGGGGAGAAGAGCGTTGGCCAGCATTAACTCCATTTTAGCTGGACTTGATCCATTGCGAAGAGACAAGGAGTACCCAGCCATCCAGCAATGGTATGCCCGCTGGAAATGGTCAACGCGGAAGGAGGAATGGTTACCAGCTCACACTTTACTCAACTCCATCAAGGGAAGCGCCAATCTGCTCATTTCAATCGTCATTTGCCACCACTTTCTTCGATCCCGCGAGCAGCTGGATGCTGAAAATAGAACGATCCCAGATGACCTGAACAAACAAATGTAAGTCGACTGACTCCATCAGCTTCGAAGGATTAGCGGTGGATGCTAATTGCGTTGTCACAGTTCCCTATATGCAAGTCAGACCCAAACCATGGTGTCAAACTGCAGGAAGACCGAAAGAACGCTCAGACGAATGCAAGCCCAACAGGCAGATATGCTGCGCCTGGCTAAAGAGTTTGTCGCGCTGTCGTTTGATTTGGCACAGTCTCATATCGAATCGAATCCTGAATTGGAAGCGGTCCTCACTCGCCATAGGATCCCGTCTGTCATCTCCAGCAACTCGACGGCATCTAAGAGTTCTGGTTCTTCCCGCAGAGTCGATAATATAAGGCCTTCGAATTCCAGCAACCCCAGGGAGTCTCGATCGGGAGAGTCTTCAGCGGATGTGCTAGTTTCTGACGGATCTCAAGATGACACAGCTGGCAACCCTGTTGCCGGAGTTCCTGTAAGTCGTTCCAGTTGAGTCATTGATAGAGGGAAAAAATTAACATTGGGAGCCAAACGCACCAGGAACCATAATTGCACCAGGAACCGTAATTCCACCAGGCCGAGCCTCTACATCGACATGGTCGATCCTACAGCCCGAGTCTGGCACCTCTGATGTACCATCACCAGCTTCGACTGCAGCTCGTCATCGCCCTGAGGGCTCTGTTCCAACCGCCTTATGGGGTCCACCGATACCGAACCCACGTTCAGCATCCGATCCCCAGGGATCAGATGCAAACCTTGAAAAGCGGACGGTGATTGTTGATGATGGCCATAGCAGTATCCGTGAGGAATTCCGTCTGCCAAGGAGTGTGCCAGGATCCTCCCAATCTGGATGAAGATCGTGGGACATGACTGCTTTTGTACAGTTCCCGAAGGTGAAAGGAACGGAAAGAGTTAGGAAGACCTCGGGATGTTGAGGGATTAAGGAAGCAGGCCCCTCATTTTTGTTCTCTCTTTTGAAATTGAAGCACCGTACCGCCAATAGTTGATATGTTAATCCTTGTACGAATGTAACCAGTGTCTGGGGTGCCTAGGTAGCGAGATAGGCACGTAGGTAGGCAGTAGGGAAGAACGAGGGTGGGGAGGGGGATTAGTTTCCTCCCTAAAATGGCCCTCGCGCTACGGGTGCTGCCTGCGCGGGAAGGCGGGCCGGATCTGTTGTGCATCTGTCGTCGGATATTGTATCCATCAACCAAAAGTCATGACTTAACACCGTCATCATGACTTTTCACCTTGGCCAGAACCACATCTACCAGGGTTGGCAGTATAATAATGACGGCAAGATGTGGTCACGACGCCTTGTCGAACTTCTCTCAAGCCATAACACAGCGCCTGAATGAGGGTCCCTTGTCGCTTCACTCGGAATACGAAGCTCACTCTTCTTCTTACCAGCAAACCACGGCACCGCAAAATGTCTTCTATACTCGGTTCCAACACGTTCAATCCGGACACGGATATTCCTGATTTGTCAGGCAAGGTTAGGATTATTGCCCAGACCCATCTTCCCTAAACAATAGATTTTGGACCCGGTTGACATTTCTTACAACAGAACTACATCGTCACCGGAGGGAGCGCCGGGATAGGCTTTGGGATTGCCGCACATCTTCTGCAGCATCATGCTGAAAACGTCACTATCCTGTCCAACAAGGAGGATCATGCTCATTCCGCCCTCGAAGAGCTGAAAGAGTATGGAGACGCGAGCAAGGCTCACTGGGTAAAGTGTGATCTCGAGGATCTCAAGCTCACGCAGAAGGTGGCCAACGAGTTGGCAAGATCGCAGGACAAGCTCCACGGTGTATGTTGCGAGGCAGTCAATCAAAGAATATGCCGAGATGGACCCCTACTGACTCAATGACTGGTAGCTCGTCCTCAATGCCGGACTGGGCGTTGGAGTCTACAACGAGACCAAAGACAAGTTCGATTCCCACTTCCAGGTCAATCACCTTTCACAGTTCCTCCTCCTTATGAAGCTTCTCCCTCGACTGCAAAATACTCCAGGAGCTCGCGTGGTCTTTGAGTCGTCCGAGCTGCATCGCGGTGCGGACGCCAACGTGCAATTCGAGAACGAAGCAGAGATCAACCAGGACATCGGACCTACCATCCTCTACAACCGGACCAAGCTTGCTCAGATCTTGACCACGCGGGCTCTCCAGCGCCGGATCGACAATGGCCAGCTGGGGTTCGAAGCAGGTCAGAAAATCTATGTCAATGCGGTTCATCCAGGAGCTGTCGCAACTGATCAACCACTTCAAGCTGAAGAAGCGTACGGGAAGCTGGGCGTGGTCGGTCATACGCTTGTCAGACCTTTCATGAAAGATCCTGTTGCGGATGGGTGTCGGTCGGCGCTGTATGCAGCGACAAGTCAGGATATTGAGGAGAAAGGTATTACTGGACAGTATATTGTGCCTGATAAGAAAGTGACAGATCCAAGTAGTAAGGCTTCTGATGAGGAGCTGGGCGAGCGTTTGTGGAGGCTAAGTGAGCAGTTATTGAAAGACAGACTAGGAGAAATTTCATAGTGCATGTGCCGAATAAAATGGCAAAAAAGTTCAATACTAGGTCTGGCGCGTCTTCTATCTTACCTTCCCCCCTTTTTTCCAGTATATGATATACTAGGAACCATGATGATATTTGCTGCTGCAAGATCCCAGTGGATTCCTCATTCCATTTGAAGATGGAATGAAGGAATTCAGTGGCATCTTACAGCTATACCATCTGGTTATTGGTCATGGATGGAACATGATTTATGAGTCTGAGACCTCGTGCTACCCTATCTACCTAGGTGGTAGGTAGGCAACAGCGAGCTCATACATTATGATCCCATCGATGACCAACAAGGGGGAAAGGCCCCTCCCGCCAAACCCGATAGAATATTGAACTTTGTAAGAAGTTCCATATCCCGGACTCGAAGTGGTAGCTTTTTTGTTGTGTGTGTGTGAGGTCTCAGTTTACACGCTTGTTGCACTTCTTGTGAGTTGGGCTATGTTGAGGAATAATTCTGAGAGAATAAATCATATGGAATGTGATTTTGGTCTTGCTTTGGGCGTTGGAGAGTGGGTCACTCGGTTTCGTCGTCTGATTTTTGTGTGTTGCTCATCACTTGGCGGGTGTGGTACCAAGGGCCATGTCTCTGTGAATCTGGGGGGATACGATGGTGTCGAGGTGCATCCTTGGCTAGTTAATGTCAAATGAATAAGGCGGCCTCCATCTTACATCCTGTTTGGAACTTTTATCTCTTCTCAGGAGTAGCAGACCTATTCTATACATAATCGTGGTTCGTTCTGATTACTTCCCCTTTCGACTCGTTGACCATGGATCACTAAATAAAGAGCAGCATCATATGGGCAAGTATCTACAATGACAATGCAACAAACTTCAAAAAAGCTGTGGCTTGAACGAGGCCATTGTACCACAATCCTGTTGAGGTTCGATTTGCATTTTCGGATATCGGATTCCCTCTCCTTTGCCCACGAGGCTGGTGGTTGAGTTGCAGCCAATCAACATTCATCCCTTGCTACCACTTTGGAGCATGTGTGTCAGCTCAAGCCCGCCAGCCCGCCTAATTGATTGATACCTAGTCCCGACTAATCGTGTCCGTATCCGGCTCTATTGCGCGAAGGAAGAAGCATGGACAATACCCATGTCAAATGTGTACATCCCTTTTTCTTCTACTGTTTCCTTTTCCCATGAACTTGCTACGAGCCACCACCTACTCCTCTCTCAGGTCTCTTCTTGAACCTTGAACCCCCGAAGTGCTGCAGTCGAAATGCCAGATCAGGCAGTTTACGCGAACACATTCTTCCTTCGTCCACAGATCCGTCGGGGTCCCGACGTCCCTTACAAGAACGACACAGGCTCAAATCCTGTGCTTCGAGGGTTTCCCTTGGCTGCCGTTTCCAAGATGTATGGGTGACACTGTTTTATTGTCCTTTGTTGCGCCCTGCGGCTAAGACCGTTTCTGAAGCATCGCGTCGTCCAACTGGATTCAGAGCGTCTTCTGGAAACTCAATGGCTTCGACAAGCTCAAGGACACAAAATATCTAGATGAATATGAGATTCGACTTGATCCGACAGTCGTGCCTCGATCCATTACTACCTCGCAGGACCCGGTTCCGAGCCTGACAGAGCTACCGCTGCCTCGCCCTCGCGCTTCCAACACGGACTACTACACTTGCGCAGACTACCACAAATTGTACAAGTCCGGCAAAGTCACCCCTTCGGACGTTATTGAGTACCTGATACCCCTGATTCGGCGAGATACCCAACCTGCTGGTCAGTACTCTGTTGCCTTTATCGATTCCAAGGTCGACTTGGTCCGGGCGGCGGCAAAAGCGTCCACCGAACGATATCGAGCTGGCAACCCGCTCAGTGTGTTGGACGGCGTGCCGTTGGCCGTGAAAGACGAGGTGGATCTGACAGGATACAAGAAGACCCTGGGCAGCAAGCTTGATTTCACTGACAAAGAAGATCGTACATCATGGTGCGTGCAGAAATGGCAGGAGGCGGGTGCTGTGATCATTGGAAAGACAAACATGCATGAGGTTGGCCTGGACACCTCCAACAACAATCAGACCTGGGGCACTCCGTTGAATCCACACAACAATGGTTATTATACTGGCGGCAGCTCGGGCGGCTCTGCGTTTGTCGTCGCAGCTGGCATTTGCCCAATTGCGCTCGGAGTCGATGGTGGCGGGTCAATTCGCTTGCCGGCTGCGTTTTGTGGTATCTACGGGCTCAAGACTACTCATGGCCGAGTTTCAGCCAGAGTCGACAAAGACTGGCTGGACAGCGTCGTCGTTTACGGTCCCATGGCTTGCAACATTGATGACCTCACCATCAGCTACCGAGTCATGGCCCAACCTGATGTTGGCGCAATGAGAAGCGCTGGCTTTCCCAATAGTCTGACCAAGGAGCCATACAGTCTAGGGAGTGGGAAGAAGTATCTGGGAATCGACCGGAGCTGGGTCAACCGTTCGGATAAAGTTGTCCTGGACATGTTCAACGCTGCTGTCGATGGCTATGTCAAAACTCACGGCTACGAAGTGGTCGACATCACGATCCCCTATATCCCACAGGGACAGAAGGCCCACGCGTTGACCATTTTGTCCGAGAGCCGCAGTCAGATTACCGCCCAAAAGATCTCGAAGCTCTCGTGGCACAATCAGCTGCTTCTCAACGTCGCTGGTGGCCACGCAACCGCCCAGGATTTTATCTACTCTCAGAAATTGCGCAACCTTCTGATGTGTCATCTGGCGTGGCTGTGGCACGAGTACCCTGGAATGGTGATCCTGACGCCGACGACACCCTGTGCCGGGTGGAAGATTGGCAAGCCGAGCGACATCACCAGCGGCTACGGCGTGAGCGACGGCGACATGAGCTTGAGGACCATGGAATACGTCTATCTAGCGAACTTCACGGGCAACCCCGCCATCAGCTGCCCCATGGGCTATACAGATGAGAATGTGCCAGTCGGCCTGATGGTTTGTCTCCCCCCTCCCTCATCTCCCGCGTTAACCATCATTCGAAACGTAAGGCTAACCGACGTATGCAGGCCATGGGCGACTGGGGTAGCGAAGAACAACTCCTCGCATTCGGCAAAGAAGGCGAGTCCTTCCTCACCGGCGGGAGCGCGATTCGACGCCCGAAAGACGAAAAGATGTGGATCGACGTGCTCGCCAGCACAAAGACCGAGGAATGATCGTCGGTATTTTAGAATGGTCATTGGCCCCAAAAAAACCCAGTTCAGATTTTCCAAGACATTCATCCAAGCACCTATTTTCAGATCAACTAGACGCTCAAAAAGTCCGCGATTCCCTCCCTCCTCCCACTTTGTTTCAGCCGTCCTCTCCGGAGGGAGAATGAGATATCTGGACATGGGTCATCGCTACAGCTCGACTTCCCTCCTACATCTACATTGTGAAATCTGAGAGTTTCTCAATGAGATGATCCTCGATATGGCGATATGGTTGGCAGCAAAGTGAAACGAGTGACTGGACCACTTCACTTCAGTCCTTTGGAGTCATCGAATCGTCGAATCTCAGTCGATCAGCAGCTAGCCACGATTGTCACCTTCTGATTATATAGATATATTAGGGTGGAAGGCAATATTGGATAGGACAGAGACAGGACTATCCATCCCTGCGGGAATTAGGCTCAGGCTCAGGCTCAGGCTCAGGCTCAGGCTCAGTGGGGTTCACCACCTCTTCGGTACTCGAAGATAGATTGGGAAGATGGGAATCAATCGATAGACATGGACCACACCACGCCACGCCCATGTCGACTTTACTTGTGACTGACTACCTTTGTAGTTGGTAAGTGTTGAGTCCATCTACCTCTCCATCCACAAAGGTACCTACCCTTAGCTCGCTAGATAGGTATCAGAACCTGCATAGCAATTGTTCGTTTCATTTCATACATGAGCAACCATTACTATCAAAGCGGGCTGTCACAGGTTGGCAGCCTCCTGCCCCTGCCCAGCAAGACGTTGATTGAGAATTTCTTTTTTACTCATCGATCTCGTCATTGTCGCCATCTTCTTCCCCTCCCGCTCCTGCATTTCCGGTCTCTCTGATCCGCGCCTCCTGTTTCCTGTAGAGGCCGGCTAAGAATTCGCTCGTGCTCGCCTCCTCGATGCTCTTGTCTTCTCTGACTTTCAGGAACCGGGGGAATCGCATACTCAGACCCCGTTCCTCGCTGACAAGCCCGATCGCAGCGGTGTACGTCGGTGACAGGGTGATGTCTGCAAAGGCCATCTCCCACACCTCTTGCGGTTCGAACCATACGTCGGGTTCGTACGCGCTGTACTCGATGTAACTCGGTTTCGTGCGCATGGTGTTGTCGCCATCTTCGGCGTACTTCTCCTTGTTTGCTTGGTAGAACTTGTCTGTGAATCCCGAGATGCACTTGGTGACAACCTCCAGACTGCCAGTCTCGGGGTTGCGGCACGCGAGCAGGATGGGCGACCACCACTTTGCTTTGCGGCCTTGACCGTGCCAGCCGGCCACGGGGATGAGGTCGATCGTGTCGGCGGACTGCGCGTAGTCCTTTTTCACTTTGAGCCACGAGTCTAGCCGTTTGTCCGGTTCGTAGGTGGAGAGGAGCGCTTTGCGACGAGAGCCCTTTTCTTTCTCCTCTTGTTTCTCTGCTTGACTTTTCTTGCCGGCTTTCTTCTTGCTCGGGGTCACGGGGGCAGATGCAGGCATCTCTTCGTCGGCGTCTGGGCCGGTAAGATCAGGATTCGGCATGTTGTCGAGCACTTTGACCATGATACCCTCGCATTTTATGTCGGTGGCGGACTTGAAGAACTCCAGTACAGCCTCGGAGTCTGCAGAAGTGGCGTCAATGCTGTTCACCCACGTGAAATGGTGTTCTTTCTCGATAAACATGCTGCGGAGCAGACCGCGTCGCTCTCGAAATGGCCGATCAAGCAAGGGCTCGCCATTGAGGTACATGAGATCAAATGCAAATAAGCAAACGTCGATTTGAATGGAACCGATATCGACATCTTTCTTGGCCCGATTGGTGAGAGTCTGGAAGGTCTTAAGTTCACCTGTATTTCTATCCACAGCAACGACTTCTCCTTCCAGAATGAAGCTGGAGACACCGTCACCGCGGATTTCGGGCACCAGCGCCACTAGATCGGGATATTTGTCTGTCATGACTTCGAGATGGCGAGAGAAGATGGACACTTTGCCCTTTTCGTCACAATGAACTTGTGCTCGCTGGCCGTCGTATTTGAATTCACAGCTGAAGTCTCGGCCCTGCAGTTTGGTGAGCATCTCACTCAAATCCCGAGTGATGCTACCCAACATCGGACGGAGAGGAATATGTAATGCTAAGCCGCACCGCAACAGGAGTTCTTCTGACACTCCAAGTTCGAGGAGGCCAGGCACGAGATCGTTGTAATTGGGCCGTCGTGCAAAACATGTCTTGACAATCTCTTCCGCTTTTGCCCATACAACGGCCAATTCCTCTTTCTTGAGCTTTGTCAGCTCGGCCGTCTGTCTGATGGGGAAGTCCGCCCCTGGTGGACGCGAGAGCTGGAATGCCCGTGCCAGGGCAATCAGCATGGTTGTCTTCACCGCTCCGATCCGCAGATGCTGGACCAAAGTCCTCACGATGTATCGAGATTCTTCTGGTCCTCGCGCATCTTGAAGAAGGCGTTCCACAAGTCGCTGTTTCTGTTCGACACTTCCATGGCCCTTGCTGTTGGCAATCTTGACCAGCGTTTGATATGCGCTTTTGATGGTAAGTGGTTTCGGCTTCCTCAGCGTGAAACTCTGCCTCTTCTTTGCCTCGAATGCGACATCTCCTGCGTCTCCATGTTTGTCATAAAGGGTTTTCAAACCAGCACCATCGAGACCGCACACTTTCTTTAAAGCCTTGGAAATCGCTGAGCCGCCTAGACCCAGTTCCAGAGAGATATAAGGCGGCGAGATGGAATTTGTAGCCAGCCAAACAGCAGGAAGAAGACTCTCAGGGTCCGCCTCGATGATGACCCTGAGACAGTTGACCAGAGTGTCCACGATTTTGATCCGACTTTGCGTCGAATTGACCAGCACGAAGCATCGCGTTAGAAGTGCGTACGATGCATTACCGCCATCTCCCGCCCAGTGCTTTCTCAGATCAGAGACATAATGTGACGGATCAAAGGACAAAGGGCTCTGATCAAAGGGTATCGTCAATGTGATGGTATCTTCTTCTGAGGCTGTTGATTGTAACCCAAGTACACCCTTCTTGTTCGTGTTCGATTGTGGCACAGGCTGGGGTGGAGGGGTCCTTTCAAGCGCGGCGGATACGAAGTCTTTGACGTCTTCTTCGACCTTGTGCTCGTGTCCTTCGGCAGGCTTTGGTGACTGGCGGTCATTGGCCTCCCTGAAATTGCTCTCGTGTGGTCCGTCTTCTTTTGCCCATTCTTCTTGAAGCCTTCTGGCCAGCTCCTCATCAGTCAACTGCGTCTCCGAGGTCGACAGATTTTGTATTTTGACGTCTTCACGCCGCGCAGTTCCGTTCCTCCCTCCATTCTGTTGTTCATTTTGCTTGCGGAAGAAGAAATCAAGACTTCGAGACGGCACTTCGGCGGGTTTGGAATCGTTCTTCTTCCTCCTCTTGGCCGGACTCTCCATGACTGCTGAGTAGGTCGGGCACTGGCATCGTTGCCAGTGCCATCCAAAGCGGTTATATTGCAGTCATTCTGCAGCTGAATTCAGAAGTCAGAGGAGGCAGGACAAGTGGTGACTTCATAATCAGATGGTTGAAAATAGTGGCGGCGCGTCTCCAACCACATGACGTGACGCGCTGTTGGTCGCAGTCGGAGAAATTCACACCGATCATGCATCCAACGCCTCCAAAGCGCAGTGTGACATTTTTACCTTTGTTGAACCACTATTTCGCGGTCTGCAAGTATGGCTGAGCTCGCCATGACCAAGACCGTGGATGGACAGACGCGGGTGGAAGACTACCTAAACGACAAGATACAAACTGCGGTGGACCTAGAACAGGTGGACAGCCTGGTACAACGGGTGCGAGAACAACAAACCCTGTTGCGGGAACAGGTGAGAGGTTAATTGTCCCTGAATCAGGCTGTATCTAAATGTGCCACAGCTTGAAGCGGCGCGGACAGACTACACAGAGGCAACAAACAGAGTCAATGAACGTTCCCGAGAGTTGAGAGAAGCGGCCGAAAAATGCAAGAGGGAACACACCGACATAGACCGACGGCTCAGAGACCTTGCACAATCAAACGTTAGCGATGATGCCGCGAGAAAAGTTGAAGCTAGGTTGATAAAGGTGCGCCGTCTCGAAGTTGCTCGAAGCTATCTCGAGGTGTATCAGCAACTGGACACTTTGAGCCACAAAACGAAAGAGAACTTTTCTGCGGACCCGGAGGCATCAATCAAAGGATATCTTCGGCTGAGGGCCATTTGGAGGCACATTCAGGATGCGCAGCCGGCTGCAGAAGGGGCAGCACCTCAATTGACGTATGCCTTTGAGCAACAAATGCAGCAGCTCCATGCCCTCATCAAAGCATCCCTAGAAAGAGGCTTGCAGGAAAGTCTTACAGAAATGAAATGGCCGGCAAAAACGTTGAACCTCCAGCACAAAATACAGAATCAATGGGAGGAGAATGTCAGATTACTTCTCCAGCTACAAGAGCCCGACCTGATCGAAGCGTACGCAGACCTTGACACCCGAAGTCGATCTTCGACGCCTGAACCTATCGTACTACTCCCGCTCGAGGTCATGGTTCAGCCATTGGTAGTGAGGTTCAGATACCATTTCTATGGAGACAAGCCCACGAATCGCTTGGACAAGCCCGAGTACTTCCTCACCCACGTCCTAGATTTGCTAGAGACACATAGCGCTTTCATGAGCGATATGCTGGGTCCCATACTGGATGACAGGGCGCACCAGTCTGAGGCTCTGGAGACTCTCTACCCTGACGCAGTCTCCGCGTTCATTACGGCACTGCTACCGATGGTCGAGGCAAAATGCCTGTCTTTTCTGCCCCAGATTTCACAACAACCACAACTGATATCTCACTTTATGCACGAGTTGATGGTGTTTGATAGTGCCATTCGTGACACCTGGAGCTACATTCCGATTCCCAGGATGCTGGCAGAGTGGAAAGGGATTACCTGGAGGGTGCTGACCACACACGGTTACTTTGCTCTGTGGCTCAAAGTCGAAAAGGACTTTGCTCTTTCTCGATACAAGAGCATTAGAGATGCTCCAGATAGCAATGAGATTGACTTTGACGCAGACGCCACTCAGACGAAGCCGACAAAGGGGGCGATCCGCGTCAATGATCTTTTGGAGACGATCACGGATCGCTATCGAGGCCTTTCGTCGTTCAGCCAGAAGATGAAGTTTCTCCTGGAGATTCAACTGTCCATCTTCGATGATTATCACAACAATCTTCACGGGGGCTTGCAGGCATATCTCGTGTCATCCCACACGGCCGGCCGGTTACTTCAGGGACAGTCTGAAGCCGAAGCTTTTGGGTTGAAAGGGCTGGAATCCCTGGCCAAGATCTTTGGTAGTGCCGAATTTCTTGAACGGAAAATGTCGGATTGGAATGATGATGTCTTCTTTCTGGAGCTGTGGGACGAACTTCAATATCGCGCCCAAGCAAACAGCGGCACAGGTGCGTCCATTGGCACAGACTTGAAGGTGGAGGACGTTGCGGACAAGACCTCAACGACCATCAAGTCAAACGGCGTTGAAACGGATGAGGATTCAGACGGAAGTGGACTGTTCGACCAGACTGCCTCCGCATATCGACGACTACGCGAACGCTGTGAGGAGGAAATGCTCCGCTTCTTCGACATCAACCTGAGAGGGGCGCTGCGAGCATACGTCAAGCATGCTCAGTGGTCGTCTCTTGTGGAGACATTGTCCGACCCAGCTGCGATGGCGCCTTCTCCGAGCCTTGATGGCTTCTTTCAGACAACAGCCACGCTGCTGGGGTATCTTTCTCGCGTCCTGGCTCCAGGACCCATGCGACGGATATGTAAGCATTACTGCTCCACCCTCCAGAGAGAGGTCTACGATAATGTTATAATGTACCATACATTCTCAGCCACTGGCGCAGCACAGTTGGCCAGGGACCTCTCCGAAATCAAAACGACCATCGAAAAACACAGCGGACTGCGAGGAGTTACTGGAGCGGGTCTCAAGCGTCTCGAAGAGGCCGTCTATTTGCTTTCTCTGGATGCTTCACAAACCCTGGAGAGCAGCGAAGAGGACGAATGGGGATTCAATGATGATGACAACGACGAGGAGTCGAAAGGGCAAGCTACCACGGATGAGGCTATCACTGATGATACCGGCGTCAAGAAGCCTGGACTCTGGGACGTAGAGAAGCTGATTTTCGAGAGCAACGAAGCAGCACGAAAGGCTCTCGCGGACATGGGCCTATATCACCTCAGTGAAGGAGAAGCCAGAAACATTCTGAAGAGGAGAGTTGAGTTGAACGGATGATTGATGGGTCAAATACTGTGGAAACGGTAGATAGACATGTGTAATGACTGACTCCATTAGTGATTTTTCAAGTATACGTCCTACTCGGTAGACATACGTTAGTAGCGACTAGGTGGCAGGTCAGTCTCGTGGAACTCTGCCTATACCTCATTGGCACCATCGCTGGCTATTTATAAGCCCACGCTACATCAGGGTTGCAGGTGTTTGTGACTCACCCATACTTCACTCTCATCTTTGCTAGAGAAGTTTTTCGTTTCATGGAACCAGCTAGTAGTACCAATAGAAATCTCCTCATATTCTTCCTCTTTGAGCGTTACGATAGCCTTGAGGAAGAGAAAAACACTGTCTGACTTGCTCCACGTATTTCCCACCCTGCGGAAAAGAACCCTTCAGCTTCGCGCGCAACCGCATAGACATGGCCTCTGAAGACGACAGCGGCAGACCGTTGACGTCGCTCCAAAGCGTCATCCTGACCACCGGCCCGTTCATCTTCCTCTGGAGCACCCTGCGAGGCTACGTCGCGCGCAACGGGCCCTTCAGCCTCGCGCGCCCGCTGACCCGGCTGAACAACCAGGTGTACGCGCTATTCTCGCTGGCGCTGGCGTGCCTGGTCCTCAACGACACGGAGACATTCCACTTTGTGGACCTCGAGCACGTAACGACATCAGGCCTCGCGTACCTGTACCACCTGACCAAGTTCTACGAGTACGTCGACGTGTTCGGGCTGGTCGCGTCGGGGATCCCCGTCAACGAACACATGGCGTTCCACCACATCACGACGCCCGTGCTGACGTACCTCCGCGTCCTGCACGCCTCGGACTGGCACCTCCTCGCGTGCCTCAACTGCCTCCACCATTTCTGGATGTACGCGTACTTTGGCGGCGTGAGGGCGTTCAGGCCCGTCCTGCGCGTCACGGGTTGGGCGCAGCTGGTCGGGGGGATCGGGCTCGACGTCTACTACCTCGTGACTCACGGAAAGGGGGCTCCCGAGGCGAGGAACCGCGCCCTCAGTATCATGATCTTGACGAGGTACGCGATGCTGTACTATGAAGAAATCAAGACGGCCATGGGGAACGCCCAGAAGGGGAAAGAAGCGGAAAAGAAAGGCAAAAAAGCGAATTAGTGGTTCCTGGCATTTTGAAAAAAATCCACGTCTGCGTGACTAGACACCATACCCTGAGTCTACAAGAAGACTTAGTTGGCCACGTTGATCAGCATGGACTTGACGCTCAGATATTCCTCGATCCCTTGTCGGCCACCTTCTCGTCCATAACCACTTTCCTTGACGCCACCAAACGGACTCTCGCACGCGCTGAGCATTCCAAGGTTGACTCCCACCATGCCAACTTCCAATGCCTCGGTGACCCGGAATGCTCGTGGGATGTTTTCAGTGCAGATGAACGACCCGAGACCAACGTTGCAGTCGTTTGCCATTTTGAGGACATCCTCCTCGGTATCGAATTCGTAAAGACCGACGACGGGGGCGAATGTCTCTTCCCGCGTGGTGATCATCTCCCGGTTCATCCCCTTGATAATTGTCGGCTGAAGGAAATAGCCTTTGAAGTCCTTCAATGGTTCGCCGCCCAGGATGACCTGACCGCCGTGTTTCTTAGCATCTGGTTTGAGTTAGCGACCGTCTAGTGAAAGACACAAAAAGCACCTGCTGCTTACCGTTGATGTGGTTCATCGCCTTCTCGACGGCCCGCTCATGCGTCAATGGACCCACGAAGACTCCGTCCTCGGTTCCTGGGCCGACTTTAAGTGATTTGATTCTGACCGTCAGAGCTTCGGCAAACTTTTCGTAGATGCCCTTCTGGACAAAAATGCGGTTGGCAGTCACACAGGTCTGGCCAGAGTTTCGGAACTTGGCCAATATGCAGGCTTCTACCGCAGTCTCGAGTTTGGCATCGTCAAACACGATGAACGGGCTGTTACCACCCAGTTCAAGAGATAGTTTCTTGAGGCTATCACTGCATTGTCTTGCGAGGAGTTTACCCACGCGAGTACTGCCGGTAAAGCTCAGTTTTCGGACCAGACTGCTCTTACACAGTGCATCGCCGACTTCACTGACAAGATTGAGAGTGGTAATAACGTTGATTGAGCCTTTTGGAAATCCAGCTTCATGCGCGAGGACAGCTTGTGCAAGAGCGCTTAACGGAGTCTCCCCAGCCGGTTTCCACACTGTTGTGCATCCTGCTGCTAGCGCCGCACCCACCTTTCTCGTTATCATGGCGATTGGGAAGTTCCAGGGGGCCAGACATGCTGCGACACCAATGGGTTGTTTGAAAGTCAAGATTCGTTGATTGAGGTTAGCTGGAGGGACGACCTCGCCGTGCACTCTTTCCGCCTCGCCGGCGAACCATTCGAGGAAAGACGCCGCATAAGTGACTTCACCTTTGGCTTCGGCTAGAGTCTTGCCATTTTCGAGGGTGAGAATCAAAGCAAGATCGTCGAGGTTGTCGAGACAGAGGTCGCTCCACTTCCTTAGCCATCTCGCTCGCTGGCGGGCGCTCGTCTTTTTGAAACTTTGGAAGGCTTCATGTGCAGCTGTAATGGCTTTGTCGGTGTCTGCAGCGCCCATCTCGGGCAGGGTCGCCAGTTTGTCGAGTGTAGCAGGGTCGTACACATCGAATGTTTTGCCCGAGACTGCATCGACCCAGCTATCATTGATGTATCCTTTTGTCTGAAACAGGTCTTTGCGCTTCAAATCGTTCAAAGTTTTGGGCGCCATATTTCCTCGTAGGAGTCGTGACCCGCTCCTCTGATCCTTAAGTGCTGAAGTCGTAGGATACGTAAGCAGGACCAACAGGTGGTGAGTCGACGAGCAGATCTGGGGATTCGCAGGTGGCGAGTTGGGCAGGGTCGAGAGGATGGCAAATTGTCAGCTGTTTGGATCGGCACTTCAGCTTTATATTGCTCGAGGGACCATTGTTCCCACGAGCACTGACATGTAATGCTCACACCTCATAGGCTCACACCCCACATCATGGGAATTGGAGAGAAGTTCGACGTTACGAAACGCAAATAACCATCTCGTGCGGGGTCTTGTTGGAGCATGTTTGTCGAATGCTCCTGATGGCCGAGGGTGACACGAATGAGCCAAACTTGCCTTCATCATGTAGTTGGAGAAAAAGCCCTTGTTGTGTAATGCTTGAGAGCGGCAGGAATCGGGCTCCTCTCCATCTGTTCGTCCAAGAGTCCGTTATCGGTACATCGCTTTTTCGTCGGGATTCTCGGGAGTCGCACTGTTGTCTGGGCATATCTCTGCTAGCAGGCAGGGAACAACATACAAGATTGAAAGCTAAGGGCCATTCGCCTTCCTGGAACGACGCGGTCATCGACGCCGGCTGTATGTTCGCCGGTTATATGTTCGCGGACTGTTCTGCGGTTTGAATTGAGGACACTCGAGGCTCTGAAAGGCTAGTACAAATGAGGTTAGTCTGGATAGAGCCTCAGTAAATCTGGTGCACGTGATCATGATTCTTCAGCGGGCCAATCACGCAAGGACAAGAACTATTTCACCAGTTTTCTGTACAGCATTGTGCTCTCAACCCCTGCTGCGCCACAGCCTTATTGATAAGTTGCTGCTCGATTTTCGATCACTGGGCGAGGTTTGACGACATCATCAGGGCTGTCCGGGACTATACTGGGTATACTGAATTACAAGACTGACCTCGAAGTCCCGGCAAAACAGTATCTCTAAATCGGCGAATCCTACCGACACAATTGCGGGTCACCCCTAGAACACACCTATCCTACTCACTTGTCTAACAACGTGAAGATTTAACGTAAGAAAAGTGTCCTTACGGCGGCCGTAGAGGCCGCAAGTCAGCAGTAGGAGTGATGAAGTTACAGCCCGAAAAATCCCAATTCCAGGACCACCTTACACTTTCCATCTCTGAGGATTCAAAGGCCTGGGAACATCGTTGATAGTCTAAAAAGGAGGCACATTCGGGAAATTGCCTTACGCATCCCTTTACACGGGCTTATATCAATGAATGTAACAAGAAGATAAGCGAACTAGGGTCGCCAAAGGTAACATGGTGACCTGTAAGCAAGCGATTGACGGGGGACCCGGGTTCGTGTTGTGCGACAGGAACGAATTCCTCAAGCCCATGTTGAAGCCCACTATACCTGCATTGCTCTAAAGGACAAAAGGACAAGATCGGCAAACGGATGGTAAAGTCGACCAACCGTCTTCTCGGGGAATATTGAACTGCACATCCAGGCTCTGAGTACTCCGTACTGCTAGGATGACCCCTCGTTGCCCCTAAACTTGCTCAGATCCTTCTAACTTGTATGACAAGGTACTTTCGGGAGTCGGCGAGTCTGGAGGCCTAAAGATGCTCATTCGGCACTCGCTGCCATTAGCATCGCCCGCATTTTCTCCTGCTCCCCAGATCGATCGCTCAACTGCGGGTTGATAGAATGTTGATCTTGTTGTTTCCTCACATTGTTCGAAATATGCGGAATATCCCTTTAATAAAGAGTTCAAGACGGCACTGCCCCCTTAAACCTTCACATCAAACCATCAAACATCCGACACGTGAGGCACATTTTTTTTTTTGACTTTCTCCCCTCAAATTGGTGGTCTGGACTACGAGGGCCTTGCAGCCCCTGGACTTGTGCCTGGCTGGCTGGTCACCTTGGATAGGCTCTTGGAAGCCGTCCCCAAGTCCTCGGCTAGCGCCCATTAAATTAGCTTGGGACCCAAATGCAGCTGACGCGCCCTGATGAACGCCTCTTTTTGGCCCGAAACGGTCACTCGACACCACGTGGAGATTGGAGATTGTCTCTTAATCCGCAAGCCACTGCAGCTTCCAAAAGCCTATCGAAGGCTCTGGATTACCCCTGTCTTTCGCCAGCTGACGCATCGACTGGCACCCAACTGGGATATTCCGTACAGGCTCAAAGTGGCTTGAGCCTCCTCCCTGTTACACACCTATCTACCTACTCGGTACTAAGGTACACATCGCTATCTCGTCCACGCTTTACGGACATATGCGCAGTCAGCATTACTCTTTGATTCCAGTAGTCAAAGTCATGGGAAATGTGCAGGCACTCATCCACTTGTTCTATACTTGTACACATCTTGGCTTTGGATTCTCCGTTGCTCTGGGCAGGGGAACTATGAGGTACCCGGTTGCTAGTATAGTTCAAAATGTTTTTTTTTTCCAAGACTGTTCAGGTTCCACCGCCCACGGGCTTGTGGTCTCGGCCTTGCAGCATCGAGGTATTAACGACTCTGGGCGTTCCGAGCGCTAGACTGGGGTGGCGGGTGGCTTTGGTCACCAACTGTTTCCGGCGATTACCAGTTTCCACATGTTGAACTCCCTCTGTGTTCCCTTTTTGCGCCTCTTTGATATCACCTCATCTGGGAACCCGCGAATCGATGGCCTGAAAGTCTGACGATGGGCGGCTTCAACCTACAATCTCGAGTCTCGGCGGGACAGTTTGGGCTAGAACATATGGCTGACTGCAGGTGTCAGGGGTTATTGTACCTGGCCTGACTTGCCTGGTCGCCATCTTGTCCACACCCTCGTCACGGCTGCCCAGCATCAAAGCCACTAGCAGGAGAAACCACCTCGCTTGGTCTCCTTAACCTTGTACACCTATGAACTGAGGGCAGGGTGGGTGGCACGCACGCGATGGTATAAAAAGTAACTTTCAGACCAGCATGGATGGCGTTTCGTTGTCAACTTTACTGAGCCGCAGCATTCATATTCTGTGGTACATCCCGTTCTAACTATTGCTTTCCGTTCGTCCACTCTTTTCTAGTTTGTCCTTTCTCCAGAACGAAACCTGGAAACGACTGTCGTTATCTTCACCCCTCACAAGCGTCAATATGGTCGCTTCCGGTGCTTTTCAAGTGGGAATCTGTGGTGCTGGTGTTGCGGGATTGAGTGCTGCCATCGCTTTAAGAAAGATCGGCCATGACGTTGAGGTCAGTCAGACTCAGCTCCCTGGAAAGATAGCCCCTTTATGCTCCTATGCATATTGCATGATCAAGAGATAAAAACTGACCTTGTCCCCGCAGATCTTCGAGCGCTCTCAGTTCAAGAACGAAAACGGCGCTGCCGTGTCTATCCCACCCAATGGAACTCGGGTTCTGGAGCATTGGGGGTTTGATCCCGTCAAAGCGGGAGGCATCGAGAATATCCAGGTAAGGAGGGTGTCTTGAGCATCTATTCCAGGATATATGATTACCCAACGTCTGCAACTGGGATCCTTAGTCGCCAGCTTCTAGAGTGTGTCAGCTGACAGCCGCATGCAGGTCCGTCGACCAAAGGGTGACACCTTGGAACCAATGGCCCCAACATTGAACTTCTCCAATGCGGAACAACTATATGGCAACAAGTGGTTCTTCTATCACCGAGTCGACATGCATCGACGCCTGAAGGAACAAGCAGAGGAAGCTGGCGCGATCATCAGGCTGGGACAACAAGTGATGGACGTTGACCCCGAGACTGGCGTTATATCCTTGAAAGATGGAACGAGCGTACAGAAAGATCTCGTCATCATTGCTGATGGCCAGCATGTTAGCGCTGTCCTATGAACGACTATACTGTTACACGGTCGCTGACTTGTGCACTAGGACCGTATGAACGCTAAGATCACCGGCAAGGAGGTCCCCATGAAGAGAAGCGGCCAGACGGCATATCGATGCCTCATTCCCATGAAAGATATTCTCGCCGACGAGGAGACCAAATTCTTGTTCGAGAACCAACCACCCGGGTTCTGGGCCCCAGCCTTGCCTTCCAAGGGTGTTATGGCCGTCACTTATCCTTGCAGAAACAATGAAATCCTTAACGTGCTCGCTGTGCACCGGAAGCTGGGCCAACATGCGACAAGTGAGGACGATGTCGTGATTGAGGACTGGAACTTTCCCGCCACGCATGAGGACTTGGAGAAAGTTCTCGATGGTTTCCACCCGGCTGTGAAAAAGGTGTTTTTGAAGTCGCCCGAGGTCAAAGTGTACACTCAGATGAAACGAGATCCCTTGACCAAGATGACCAAGGGCAAGGCTGTTCTGATCGGCGATGCCTGCCACCCTATGCTCCTGACCCATGCTCAGGGTGTTTCGTCCTCTATCGAAGATGCGGCCGCGCTGGAGCTCTTCCTCGCCGACGTCCCCGCCACTGGAGACGTTACTTCAGCGCCATCAGAGAAGCTGCTACAACGCCTAGCTCAATTCGAGGCCTTCCGTCTACCCCGAGTTTCTGCGACACAAATCCTGACAGACCCTGTCGTTCCCGGACCACAGGCTGCGGCCAACTATGCCAAACAAGAAGCTGAGATCCGAAAATACTACTCAGGTCCCCTGCCACCGACGGGCTCAATGCCGCACAGCCCGCCAATCTGTCAGTTTTTCTTCGGCTATGATGTAAGGAAAGAAGCCATGAAATTTATTGCCGACCTCAACGGCGAGAAACAGACGACCGAGGCTGTCCTCGCGCCCTCGCCTGCTCCGGAGCCAGTGAAGGCAGTCATCCCAGCTCCGGCCCCAGTTCAACAGCCACGTGTGGAGGAGAGACCTGTGACACCCTCCCCCGTGCGCGAGACGACCGAAACGACCGATGTCAGTGCAATGGAACAAAAGATCAAGGATCTCGAGCGCAGATTAGCCGAGATGGAGAGCAAATTCGCCTCAATGAGTATCCAAATCTCATTCAGGGAGGTTCAACCCACGCCGCCAGAGTCGCCGCCTAGCATGTTTGGGAAATCCCCGTTCCTCGTTAGCGCTTCTTAAGACGAGAGGTAGCTGCCTGCTCTGAGCTCGAATTTTGTTGGATATACGGCCCCGGTCCCAGTGGGAAACCAATGTGTTCCCATTGTATGAAAAACAGTGCTTTGTGGACGAAAGTGAGAAAGGAGTAAACGGGAAGTTTGTCAAAGATATGGGACACTCTATGTGAGCGAGCGTTTTGGGGGCAATTAACACTATTTAATTCATGAAATATGAAATCAAGATATATTTTCTGGTTCGTCAACGCACTTGGACAAACGTCCTGATGTTCGGGCTTGAAATCACATATATGCCATGACCGGCGACACTGGAATCAACGCATCTGGCATACAAGTACATCCCTTGATGTCCTAAGGGCCGGAGCGCTGCAAGGTCTTTCTCAGCTGCCCAGCCTCGTTACGCTAAATTGTGGAATCGCGGCGTTTGGCTTGGCAGAGCAAGCGTCGATCAACCCCGACTCGGAATCTGCCTCGCATGTGAGCACGGTCCCCCCAATCGCAGAGACGTTTTTATTTTACTCTTTCTTTTTTTCTGCATTTTCCTTTTCGTCGTCAGGCGTCGGTGGGGTGTATCTTGTCTTGTCATGTCATGCGTGTGAGTAGTTGCACTCGTGCCCTGACAACAAAAAAATGCGCCTTCGACTCCTCATCCAGCGGTACTCTCTCCCTCCTGTCACCATCATACACACAACGGGCAGTGGGCCCGCTTCGCATACAAAGTCCCGCTCTGCCACGATCGCCGACCTGCTTGCCGATGTCAACGACCTTGTTCCTCTAGAGTCTGCGGACGGCGAATGGGGTCTGGAAGACTACGTCGTCGAAGTCTCAGCCACTGCGGACCAATACTTGACGTACGAGTGTCTGCACTACCAGACTCTACATAGTGTGTTGAGAGAAGATGATGAGGTGGTGATTAGGGCACTAAGCAATGACGATCTAAGGGCGAGGAGGTTGGGCGGACGACATCAGATCACAGGCGACGGCAGACACTTGATTGATGGTGTGGCATTCGGCAAGCAGTGGTTGAGGAAGACTGCGCGACCGGGTGTTCTGATCCCGCCTAGAAAGAGGAGGAGGATTCTCTTTGACGAGGATACCGATGGGCCAGCAGGGGAAGATATTGGGCTCATCCTTCCCACTGCTGATGAGGAAGAGGCGTTCACAAATGCTTTGGTACCATTTACGGGCGGGGAAGAAGAGGATGATGATGACGAGGACGATGATGACTACGTGGAAGATGAAGCCGATGCTGATGTCGACAACTCACAATTGCAAGTCACTATCAGAGAAGAGTTCGATGATGCCGATGCCGATCCAGAAGACGAGGCGGACCTCGATGGTGGAAATGAAGACGAGCGCCTGTCCTCGGAGCTTAAGCACTTGCTCGAAGATGCTGCCGAAATTGAACAAGCAGGTAACATGGCTATTGCACTGCAAGTCCTTGACAAGAGGCTGAAAAGAAAACGAGACGTCGGAGATGACGGCGAAGAGTATGAGAACGAGACATTTGAAGGCTTCTCCACTCCCATACATAGCTCACCTGCAAAGGTGTATGGCAAGTCCAATGGTCGACAAGAAGGCAGGGCTGAGTTAAAGAACGACCGGGACGGAGGCTCGGAGAATATAATAGGGGAAATCGGTGATCGACAAGACCGGAAAAGTGCCAGAGACATTCTTGTTGGGGACGATGATGATGAAGATGACTCCGAAGATTCAGATATGACTTCGAGCTCCGGTTTCACATCATCCGACACCGACACGGATTCTGATGCTGATAGCATGATGGAAGATATTGCCCTGCAGCAATCCAAGAAGAGGGTTTTGAACCTCGTCAGAGGTCTTGAAGTGGACAACAAATCAACCGGGCTTGATCCGGAGGAAGTCGAGAGTGAGAGCGATAGCTCCTCTACCTCGGATTCCGAGTCTGAATCTTCAGACGACACCTCGTCAGAAGCTACAACATCCTCCGACTCTGAATCCGACTCTGAATCCGACTCTGAGTCCGATGCTGAAGAGGCCAAAGCAGAGAGTCCACTTGTGTCCAAGACAGCTCCACCTACAGCAGCCATCCAGACACGTGAATCTCCAGAAAAGCCTGCCAAACCACTGGTAGGTGTTCCCTTCCAGGGAACACATAAAACGCATTATAACAATGCCAGGGTAAAAAGAAGGAGGCGACTCAATGAGCTTAAGAGGCAAGGAGCGCTCCCTGAAAATGCAGGCTTCGAGGAACTAGCGAAGTACGAGACCATGGAACAACAAACGGTGGAAGAAGAACAGTTGTCAGGTGTCAAGCAGCCAGCCGACCTTCCAGTTCAAGAGGATGCACCAGATGTGGAAAGTCGCACATACGTACCGGTCAAATCAGCCGAGAAAGAGGGTGAGGACGAAAACTTAAAGTCTTCAGATTACGCAGACTCAGCAATAACCAACGATGCTCTCACAGCGTCTGTGCCAGCCGAGCTCAAGGCCATTGAGACCTCTCAAACCGAACCACTGATTGCCCCGGAGTCGACCCCAAAAAGAGCAAGACTTGATCTGGCCAGTACTCGTCGTCTTGTTTTCGGTTCTCTCGGCTTAAGAGCGCCAAAGAACGCCAAAGAAGACCAGGCATTGAGGGTCAAGCTGTCACAAAACATTCGGCAACCAAAACAGCAAGAAGGTCATCATGAGAACAGTGCTTCCGAGTTTCTACAACGGTCGCCAGTCGAGGGAACTGATGACGATTTCTGGAAGAACAGATTGATCGTATCGGCAGTCGAATGCGAAGAGCCTGGGGCATTCTTACCACCGCCACCATTTCCGTTCGAACAGGGGTGGGCCAAACCGGACAGAAACAAGCGGAAACTACGTGATCAAAGCCAGTATTACCAGAGCAGAAATGACCGGTCGCGTGGGAAGGACAAGGGATCTTTTGCACCTGTTGTTTCAACTCTGGAATATGATGATGTCTCAGCAGACACTTCGAGCAATCATGCTGTGCCGACACTTGATGGAAATTCGGATATACCAGCTCAGAAAGATCTCGACAGCCTTCCAGAACTCGAGCAGGCAATGGTTCTGCCAGGCGCCACTATTGCCTACAAGGAACTGCACGTCGATGCTTCGACAAATTATCAACCAGAAGTGTCTCACTACAGAATTGGCCAAGTAACGCAAGTGGATGAGGACGGTACGGTTCACCTCCACTTGATGAACGGCTCAAGAGCTGCAGATTCGAAGGGTAAAGTCGATCCACGTACAGGCGAAAGAGTCTACGGCAAGTTCGAGCTAGCCGGTGAAGATGCAGATACCGGGGCTGACGACGGTCTCCGCGAAATTTCGCTCGCGGACATGATCTCTGCGAAGCTGTTCAAGCCCTCTACGATCGAAGTTCCCGATAGTAACCATGCTAGCGGGTCAAGGGGCAGCGACGCACCTCTATCATCGAGCGAAAATCAATTTGTCAACATCCCTGAGTCAGCAGAACAAGAGGTTCAGTTGATTGAAGCAGAAAAGCAAAGTTCAGCCATCGACACAATTGATACACCTCGCAAACAAGAAATCAATGGGATAATCAAGGAGGCGGGCTTCAATTCAGCTCTAGATGAAGATTTACTTCGACCTATCCCTGACCCTGCGGCCGGTGACTTGAAAGCGCCCTCTGTGCCCGCCGAAGAAGAGGCCCAACCGCAAGGGCAATACCCCCACAGATTTCGTCCAAGATCCCCCGGCCTCGACTTGTCTTTGCCTGGTATGAATACTTCATCGGACGTGGACCCCAGTACCACTCACAACGAAGGATCAGGTGATGCTGACGCGACTGGGAGCTCCCAGCTCCCTCCAACCTCGTCACCATTGATACCGACCCAGGAAACCGTAGACTATCCTCACATCTCTCAAATGGACATCCATTCTTCGGAATCTACGGGCAACACCAACAGCAGCTTGCATCAGGATGCACAAAAGGACTCCCTAGCTCCCTCGATTGATCTATCCTCTGCTTCTGACCCGAAGACAGCATCAAACGGTATGTCGAGTGGCAAGAAGGGTGAACTAGGAGCTGAAAGCCTTGGTGCTGAGAACCATAGCCATTCAGAAGGCGAGCCTAACTCACTCGAGTCGGAGATACCGGAGTCGCAATCCCAAAAGACCTCGATGCCTTCCCAAAACATGACAACCGATGGTGAAGAAATAGGAGACAGGAGTTCTTTTTTAGGAGAACTTGGGTACGATGGTCACGACTCATCGTACCATGACTCCGGCATTAGTGACAATGACAGCGATTTGCCCTCCCTGAGCGAACTTCTCTCCACCCAAAGAAACCGCAGACGGACCCGATCGCTCACCAAAAGAGTGTCCCCTCCGGCTCCAGCAAGGAAGTCTCTTCGCAATGCGACGAAAAAGGCAGGAAAGAGCCCAACTCCGCAGGGCAGTCCTGATCTTTCGGCTCGGCATCGGGCTAATACCAAGGTCTCGCAAAGCCAGAGCAAGTCAAGATTGTCCCAGGTTTCTTCAGGATCACCTGTGGTAGACCTCACTTTCTCAAGCGATCCGCAAAGCCCGCTGACTGACGATAGTGAGCTGCTTTACAGCCAGAAGAAGATTAAGTCTGAAGTCAACAATCTCGATCGTGGCACGAGTGCGAGGACTGGAAAGCAGGATAGCGGGATTGGGAGTAGAAGACTGCTAACCACGAAGAAAGTTAGAGAGTACTATTGAAGAGCGCACGAAGGAGCGAAAACCTGGTGCTGGAGGGTTGCGACCTCTTCGGTATGGTGCAAAGCCATGAGTAATCATAAGATATAGTCGCTTGTTGCAACATGATTCAGGTCGAATCACCGCACGCGCTGTAAAGACAATGATAATACATATGATATGTACACTGGTATTCTTAACTGTGGAACATAAGCTTGGGAGGCAAGGGAGCCAGCCTTGCCAACAGGACTAGTGAGGCTTACTTAAGGCTGCAAGGCTGCAGTCGGCGTCATCGCGCACTGCGTCTCCAAATGCATCGCGACAGTCTGGCTTCTTCACGCGATCATTTTCGACTCTCCGGTTGATTCGTTTTCCCTAAGGAGGTAGTCGCAATTCTTCTGTCGAGGTTACCGCTTGCAGTTGCCCTGCGGTCTCATAATGTGTCATCGGTAACGCTCGCCTACAAACAGCCATGCTGGCCCGGAGATTCGATGGGATCTTCACGATCCTCCTTTGTAAGTTGCACCCATTCTAAAGCCTGGTCCTGGGTCTAAGTATCGTGTCCAGATTTATCCATCGCCCTTTCTATTCTCGTCCCCTCATACCGAACCTCGACTGCGGTGAGAGCCGAATCGCTGGACTCGGAGCTTGAGTCTCCGCGCAGCGAGCAGGAGAAGCACAACTACTGGGCGCAGGGTGGAAATGACATTGTTCACGAGATATGGTCGGTGTTGCGGGACTTTGAGCCGACATGGAAAGACAGCGTGGCTCCGGCACAACCTTCTGGCCTCCTGGGAACGGTATGGCATTACACGAGAATCATCTTCCGTGCGCTGTTCATGAATACTCCGACACGGGACGACAACAATGGCCCTAAGATCAAAGGGGACCTGAAGAAGGGAGTGGATTCCCTCGCCACGGCGGCCTCCTTTGACGACCCAGACGCCATCTTCCTGCTCGCTGAGATGAATTTCTACGGCAACTTCTCCCACCCGCGCGACTTTGAAAGAGCCAAATATTGGTACCGTCGTCTGGCTGATTTGGACGGCAATTCCACAGCACAATATATGTTGGGACTGATGTACGGGACGGGAGTTGGCGGCCTGGAAAGAGACCAGGCAAAGGCGCTGTTATATCACACGTTTGCCGCGGAGCAAGGGAACATCAAGTCCGAAATGACGCTGGCTTACAGATACCATGCCGGTGTTGGATGTTCCAGAAACTGCGACAAGGCCGTCTCCTACTACAAGAGAGTAGCGGACAAGGCTATATCATATTGGCATTCAGGTCCTCCTGGGGGATACTCATTTGTCCGCAACTCCTACCGCTGGATCGAGGTTGATGGAGGCATCTACGGCGAAGGTGCAAGTGTCAGCTCTTCGGGCCCCAACGCTCCTCGAGATGGCGTCACCGCAGCGCATATTGACTATGTCCTCGATTACCTCGACACAAAAGAGCGACAAGGCGACTTCAACGCAATCATCACACTGGGCAAACACTACTACGAAGCCCCTCGGGGTTACAAGCGCAACTTCCGCAAAGCACAACGACAATTTATGAAAGTCGCACGGGTCTACTGGACAAAAGACGGCAAAGTGTCCGCAAAGGCACCAAAGGGCATCGAACGTGTGGCGGGAAAAGCGGCAGCCTATCTTGGACGCATGTTCCTCCGTGGCGAGGGCATGGAACAAAACTTTGAAAAGGCTCAAATATGGTTCAAGAGAGGTGTTGCCCTCAGTGATTCCTTTGCTCAATATCACATGGGCTTGATGTATCGCGATGGTCTCGGCGTGCCGCAGGATGGGCTACGTGCTGGCTCATATCTGAAGGCTGCCGCAGAACAGTCTCTCCCTCTGGCTCAATCGGCGCTGGGAGTGCTCTTCCTGGACCAGGGGGACATCGAGACCGCCGGACGATATTTTGAACTCGCAGCCGGAGCGGGAGTCATGGAGTCATTTTACTATCTGGCCGAACTCACAAACCAAGGAGTCGGCCGTGAGCGCAATTGCGGCCTGGCAGCTGCCTACTACAAGGTGGTTGCTGAAAGGGCAGAAGTCTTGCATTCCTCCTTTGTTGAAGCCAACTCGGCTTACGAAAGAGGTGACTTTGAAAGAGCGTATATTGCTTCGATGATGGCTGCTGAGCAAGGGTACGAGAATGCACAAGCCAACGTGGCGTACTTGCTCGACCACAAGACATCGGTGATATCGCTACCCGATCTCAATATTCCTCTTCTCTCGACGACCAAATCCGGCGCGAAAAAGAGCAAACTGCTCAACGATCCATACCTGGCTCTGGCATACTTTACCCGCTCTGCCAAACAAGCCAACGTTGACTCCTTGATTAAGATGGGCGACTATTACCTCTCCCTGTCATCACCCACCAACGCAGCACTCACGCTTTTCCCGACCGAAGACAACGGCGAAGCGAAAACCAACCTGGAAAAAGCAACAACGTGCTATACCACGGCTGCGGAAACACATCACTCGGCCCAGGCCCTGTGGAATCTGGGTTGGATGCACGAAAATGGCATCGGCAGCGTCTCGCAGGACTTCCACATGGCCAAGCGTTACTACGACCTCGCGCTGGAGATGAACAAAGAGGCCTATCTGCCCGTGACGTTGGCTTTGGCAAAACTAAGGCTCCGAAGCTGGTGGAATGGTGTGAGTGGTGGAAAGGTCAACGGGATCAAAGACGACGAGGCGGAAGAGGAACAGCGGCGGCCCAAGACGTGGATCGAGTGGGTGAACCGATTCCTGGATGCGGCGGAAGAGATGGACGCGCGCGAGGCAGAAGCTCTCGCGAGGGAGCGCGATGGAGACGACGAGCTCTTGGGCTACGCCGACCCAGGGGTGGCTGGTGACGGTAACACCGAATACGCCGATCGAGCCACACACGGCCACGGCCACGGCCAGCAGGGCGGAGGAGGCCCAGGCCGGGTCGAAGGCGACGTCTACGGCGCCGACGAGTGGGACGAGATCGACGACGGCCTCGTCGAGAGCCTCATCATCATCGCCCTCGCCGGCGCCCTAGCCCTTCTCGTCTACGCCCGCCAGGCCCGCCAGAGGGTTCTGGAGGAAGAAAGGCGTCAAGCCCAAGCTCGGGCTCAAGCTCAAGCTCAGAACCAGAACCAGGGTTTCGCCCAGGCAGCCGCTCCTCAGCACCCGCCACAGCAGCAGCAACAAGCCCACGCGAACAACGGCGGCCAGGATCGAGGTATGTTCCCGCCCCCCGGGGATCTGGACTGGAATAACTGGGTTGCCGGCGGGATCGGGCATTGAGTGAGTGAGTGATTATGTTTTGAGATGTTTGGGATGTCCGAGACACATGGTGTCTATTATGGGTTGTATCATACATGAAACAATAAAACGGGGATTAAACGACGAGATCTATCCGGCATTATTTTCTTCTCCAGAGAGGCTCCTCTAGTGTAAAGAGTATCTGGACTGATCTCTGGAAGCGCGCAGTATACCATGAATGGTATTCATTCATATATTCAATATGGATTTGTGTGACCTTGATAGAAGGGAGTGGAGATGAATCCGCTTCAATAACTAACTCCGGCCGCTTCGTCGCGATAATATACAAGCAGTTTTCTGCTCTCCAACTGTGGCCCACGCTCAGCGAACATACGTAATCGTACAAAGGACACCGTCGAGATTGCTGCTGCCTCAGCACCGTCTGAGTCCTCTGGCCTTGTGGTATCGAGGTTCGATCCAAGGCTGGCCCTATTTCCGTGTGTCAACAGAATCTCCGGGCCTGTATGGTTGTATCTCTCTGGCGGCGGAAGCGAAGTGCTTCCTGCTCATAAGCGCATCACTCCACCTCCTTTCTCATACCCGGAAAAACGTGACCCGGAGCCACTGCCATGCTCAGAATGTGGCTTATAGAGCACTGTACCCTGTAGGAAGGAAACGGCTTTGCGGCCGTACACGACCGTAGGTGGTGGTCTCTTCCGCGATTCCTCCTTCAAATTGGAGTTGTCCCGGATGTCGTCACTGACCAGTGCCACGAGAGTGCGGTACGGCCGCGGCAGCTTCGGGCTCCCTCGCTCACTCAGCGTATTCGGAAGTCTTTATACTCGAAGATGGCCATTCGAACCTGCGTCGGAGGTCCTTTCAAGGAAGTCGAGTAGAGTCATCCTGTCAGGCACCACTGGTACTGTCATGCACAGTCTGCACTTTCTTATATTCCTCCTCCAGCTGTCTCTGCATGTCAAAGTCGGCCTGTCTCTCTCTCTTTATGCGCTGTTGTTCCATATCTCGAACGACACCGGCATGCATGGCCTGTGAAAGAAAGAATAGGAGTCAGTGTCGAGGATCCACACGTGCGCAACAGCTGTATCAGATGACGGATCAGGGATCGAGGACATGTGTACATACAGCTTGTTCGGCGGTCTGGGCCCAGTGGACAAAGGCGACTATGCCGGCGGTACCCAGAATAGTGCTGAGGAGGGTAATCTTCGAGGCTGTAGACATGGTGATTGATTGACCCTTCCAAAAACGATGTTTGCTGGTGAAGAAAAGCAATTGAAGGGGAAAAATAAATGTTTAAGCGGGCGGGAGTTGGAGAACAACGAAGCTCCACAGCTTCGAGAGGGAGAGAGAGCTCGGCGGGCAGGCGCATCATCGCTAGGATACGAACACTAACTAAACAGGCTTGACAGGTACACCACCAGCTCAAACACAACTTTCTCTGCGCAATCCTCCTTTCCTTGAGCTCTTCCTGCTTGTTCCTCGTAGCCTCTTCTACTCCTCTTCTTCACACCACTTGTTCGAATTCGTCAATAGCAAGATGGTTCGTATCTGTCCCTCCAACGGCGTTACGTTTATGCTAATGCCGATCCAGTCTGCCCAAAACTCGGCGGGCATCCAAACCCTGCTGGACGTAAGTCAAGAGTGAGGTTCGGGGGGGAAAACGCAAGAGGTGCTAAAATATTTGGGCAGGCAGAGAAAGAGGCTCAGAAGATTGTCCAGAAAGGTATGTATCCTACGTTCTGTTCCGTGACGAGCGAGATTCCTTACTAACGCAATCCTACACTGTAGCCAGAGAATGTAAGCTTTGACAGCTCTCCGCTGTCTAGCGTATATCGGATCAGTCTAACGCGCCCCTTTTCTTCGCCAGATCGGACAAAGAGGGTAAAGGACGCCAAAACGGAAGCTCAGAAGGAGATCGAGGAATATAGGAAGAAGAAGGAGGAAGAGTTCAAGAAGTTTGAGGCCGAGGTGCGCATTCTACGATAACCCCGGAGCCAGGCCTGCGAAGCTTATCAATTTTATGCACAGCAATCAAGCGGGAACAAGAAGGCCGAAGACGATGCCAGCAAGGACGCAGAGGCCAAAGTGAAGGAGATCGACCAGGCGGGCAAGAAGGCAGGCGCCAAAGTCATCGAAGACCTAATCAAAACCGTCATGTCTCCTCATCCTGAAGTGCCGGATAAGATCTCGCGGGAAGACTAAGATACGGGACCATGGGAGATAGTGCAGCGTTCGATGTCAGACAAGACGGAGAGTGTGGTTGTTCTAGGGGAAGGGCGGGCAATTACACAATGGGGCTGGCGTATTGGAGTCGAATCCTCTACAAACATAGACATTGCTCGGAAGGGCATGCTATAAACCATATTGACTGAATTCGTTCTAGAGATTTCTATGGTAATTCCAGGGAGGACGTAGGTCAATGCGGCTCTACTATATGGTTCCAATGGCAGTCTCACTGCAAGACACTTTGGAGAAGGGGAGGATTGTCGCATTGTTGCTCCCTCTCTCCAGCCGCACCTTGGGTCGATATGCACGCCTTATCATTATAAGCACATAAAGTCCGGTCTCCTGTCCCAAACCCAGCCTAGAAATACACATGTCCCATTCAGTCCTCCCATACAGTGTATGACTTCTATTCCCATTAGAGCCCTTGTTTAGCCAGCTCCTCGGCCACGGCGAGATAAAAGGCCACAGCGTTGAATTTCTCCTCGACCAGGCCGACGCGGCTGGCCATCTTCTTGAGGCGGTTCGTCCAGTTGATCAGGTCCAGGTGCGTGACGCCGGCCAGAGTGCCCTTGTACTCGCCCCACTTTGCGCTCCTGACGCTGACGAGGCCGTCGTTGGGGCCCTCGAGCACGTCCATTAGGTCGTGGGACAGGCGGAACACGGACAGTAGGTGCGGCGTCGCGCTGGCCCCGTACGACAGGTACTTGACCGACGGGTCGTTGGGGGTGCGCGGGTTGAAGTGCTCAGTCACGTAGCGGGTGGTCAGCTGCGCGAAGGCGCCCGAGTCGATGTTCATGCGGCCCAGGAGCTGGTACAGCCGCGGGAGCAGGTCCGGCCCGATGTCCCGGATCAGCATGTCGGCGGTCGAACTGCCCCGGTGCGGTGTGGCGACGGTGGTCAGGGACCGCACGCGGAAGAGTGATGGTGGAGGACACAGCCGCGAGATCATGTACCGCGCGTCCAGCCCGCCCATGCTGTGCGCGATGATGTTCACTTCCCTCCCACCATCGTTTCCATCCTCGCCCTGTCCCCCAGTTGCCGCCGCAGGAAGTCTATTCGCGATCTGATCCATGAGCACCTCGGCGCGCTCGGCGATCGACGCCGTCCTCGGCACCGTCGTCGTGATGCACTGCACCCCGCGCGCCTGAAACGCCTCCTTGATCCCGCGCCAGTAACTGATCCCGGGTAGCAGATCCCCCGCGAGCCGCAGTTCGTCGAACCCCATCAGCCCGTGGGCCAGCACGATCGGATACTTAGGCGTCATGTAGTGGGCGCGGAGGCAGGCGTAGTCGCTGACGATGAGGCGGCCAGTGTCTGCGAGCGAGCTGGAACTGTCCGGGTCGTAGGATGGAATGTTCTTGCTCTGTTGGTCGCCGGTTTGCCCATGGGTGGTGATGGTATTAAGACCATCGGTGGATAGTGATCCTTTGGTAGATGTCGATTCGTGTCGAACTCGGACATGCTCACGAAGGGTCAGCAAGATCTCTGAGACGCGTGGTCGCCTCCTCCTTATGGGGACTCCAGCATGAAGGCGTGAGACCCTCCATGACATGCTACCGTCTCCTCAAAGAAGCCACTCTGATCCCTTGGTGCGATGGATGGTGAAGTGGATTCCATTGGCTGTTGACTTTCTGTCAAAATTTGGGAAAAGCTGTCCACTTGCCATCGACTCCATGTCGAAATCCATGTTTCAACGACATCATTAGCTTCGGAGCTGCTTTCCGAAGTCTGGCCGATTGGCTTTTTCGCCACTTCATTCGGCCTCATGCCTGAGGCTCTCAAGACGTGACAACCTTCAGAGGATGAATTGACGTAGCCCCATCTTCAATATCGTATGTACACTGAAGTGGTATCTAATACGCCAGACCTGGATTACAGCTATCACCCGCGCATCTGTCTTACCAAAAGCTCTATCATTCTTTGCGTCTATCCAGCGACATATTAGCCCTTTCCGCTAAACTCACAGGGCTCGACTCATGTCCATCCAGACCGCTCATAGCAGGAATCTTTGGTGAGGACGCCGGGGTTTGGTACTGGCCTAAACAAACCTTGACCGACCCGTTGCTCGTTAGCTTGCTCGACTGATCTCTAGTCTCGCCATCTTGACTCCCGCGCATTATCTTTCCCGCAGCGTAGGCACATCCGCCATATGCAAAGCGAATCAGAGAATCACCAGTCAGACTACCGATAATGAAAACATGTGGCGCAACCTCGAGATCTTCGTTCGCCTTTTCGCGCAGTGTCTGTGCTGATATCATACCAGCACCACGTAGCGATTCGGCTTCTTTAGGTATCACTTCCTGCAGAAGGGATGGTGCGAGATACTCCAACGAGCCCCGTCTTCCAACCACATACTCCAAACCACTCACTTGGCGCTGAAATGGTAATTCCTTCGTGCTGGCGTTCTGAAAAGTGACTGTAGCTGCTAGTCCGTCGTCAGAGACCTGGACATCAACGACTTCAGTGTTCGGCAACCCTTCGTAGGTCGCATTCCAATCGCGACTCAAATCGAAGTCAGATATGATTCGACGATATCTCGGGCGTTTGTCCTTGGGCTTTGCAGAAGGGTTCGCGGCAAGTTTCATCCGCCGGTACACGCCTGCATATTCGGGATAAGCTTGCTGGTGGCAAGCACGTAACGGAGAGGGTGACGTCGACGGAGCCCATTTGTAAATGTGAATAATTTTTTGGCTTGGTGGGCTCGAGATAATCACATCGGCAGCACTGAAGCCGGAGCCAATGACAAGAAGTGGGTTTGTAGACGGCCCCATCTGTTTGGCACGAAGTTCGACAAGAGGACGGAGTAGCGGTCGTGGTTGGATGAGCTCGCTGAAAATTCCCGACGCGAGGACGAGATTCTTGCACAGAACATTATGCGACGCGATATAGAAACCATGGCCCCGACGAGAAATCCCCCGGACTTGCTCTCCATTATGGATTGAGTCGGCGATGCCCACATGGAAGGGATATTCGGCAAGATAGTCGGCCACAGCATGGCGGGATGGCCTGGTATAGACGGGCATTGGCCGACCATTTCGTCTTTGGTAGTGTTCATCAAAGCCGTAGCCGGGAAGCGAAATCATTCCCGCATAACTAAGAGTTCCAATATCCCAACTTGCGTGGACAGGATTCTCTACCCATTGCCCGCCTGTACTGTGGGTTTGTCCAATAACCATATGAGCAACCGCTCGCGAAGGCTCGTAGGCCCATCGAATGCACGTCTTTTTCTCCGCGTCATCGGTTTCTCCCAGAGGTCTCACTAATGTGTCCAATAATACATTCACCGGCAGGGCTTGCGTTGAGTAGGAGAACCGCGAACCAGCGAAATGCTCCGTCAGGTGGTCGAAGTCGATATCGAGGAGATCATGGCCCAGCCGGAGCAGTTTCTCGTGGAGGATGGCATCCGGATGCGGGCTAGATTCATCGTAGTATGGGATGTGTCCATGGAGGATGTACGAGAGAATCAGAGAGGAGGGGCCGTTTCCTATAGAGGGCGCAAGAGGTACAGAGTCAGTCTAGTTTCCCTCTATCTACCTTTGGTGACGAGAGATATGAGCATCGGTCATGGAGTGAGCAGCACTTACCAACAATGACGGTGTCAACCTTTTGAGGCTCGCCATGAGCCATTGAAAATCTCGTCCCCTTGAGGATTCTGGCATTGTCCTAGGGGCGATGATAAATCCGTATGAATGAACTTTTTTTTCTTCACTTTGTCCATAATCGCGGAGGAGGGGCACTTCGGTTGATTCTAACGGGAGAAACAGGGGAGACAATCTGACAGCGGGGTGGGCGCTGGGCGGGTGATTGGGGGGGCATGGCGCCCCAATTGGATCTCGAAATCGGCCCTGCGGCCCCTAAAAGGTTCCTAAAAGGTTCCTAAAAGGTGGGCAGGTCTCGCTAGGTTCATACCAGCTCGCTACCTGTGTAATGTGTGGGTTTAACTAATCTAGGTACCTAGTATCGCAACTTCGACTCGAGGTCTCGAACCCTCGGTCTGTTGGTAATCATTTACCACACAAGATGGATCCCTGTTGCGATGGCTTCTTCTGTCCGTACTTAAATCGACTGGGACCACCCCATTAGGTCGATCAGATCATCCTATGTCAGGAGACACTGCTGCGGACAAGCAGGAATCGTGGAGGCTTAGAGCTTCCACACGGGCGGTCTCTTTTCAAAAAAGGCATTGATACCTTCCCTGGCATCCGCAGATCTTGCATGAAGAGCCATGAGCCTGCCGGTCCATGCCACGGCATCTTCGTAGCCATCTCCTCCGGAAGTAGAGGATGCCCCAGACAGTCCCAACTGCGTCCAATATCCCCATTTGCCCAGCGCCTGTGGCTGTGCAGCCGTCTTCTCGGATAACTGACTAACTATTTGGGCAACCCGCATCTCTAGGGCTGCCTCATCTGGAAACACCTCAACTGCCCCTCCTGGGAGCTGATCGGCTCGAACTGGCTCGGCCAGGGCCAGCATCCGGTAGGTAAACGCATGTCCCAGTCTGCGCGAGACGGCTGTGGACGGAGATGTGCATGGCAACCCTAACGATGCTCCAGGCAGGCGAAATTGAGTTGAAGCGCACGCCAGCGGGAGATCCGTTGTCAGAGCCAACTGGGCTCCTGCAGCTGTCGCCAGGCCTTGGATAACACCAATCACTGGGGCCGGAGAGCGCCTGATCAAGGACATGACTTCGGCGCAGAGGGCGAATGTCTCCTTTACTTCGTCGTGGCTCAGTTTTCGTAGCTCGCCCAGGTCGTGGCCTGATGAAAAGACAGAACCCTCAGTGCGTAGCACAATAACATTGGGTAGTCCCCGTCGATGCTCTTGCCAGCGTTCGATGTCAAGGAGCCATCCATATTCTTCTGCAGCTTCAGAATTCTCGGCCTTTGCCGCCGTCTCTAACTCCTCCAGTATTCCCGGTTTGAAGGGAGGAAGTATTCTCACCCGGCCGTCAACAGGTGATCTGTTGTATGCGTGCAGTTGATCTCGTAAATCCCGCAGGACTGCGAGAGAAAGGGCATTTCGACGCTTTCCATTCTTGATCGCCAGGTAAGCAGCGCGATTTGGCAAGGCTGGCCAAGTCATGTTGAAAGAATTTCCTTATTGGTGGGTTGAGTACGTTTTCAAGTGTGCCATGCGCTCTCAACAGTTGATTTATTCCTGCTCCTTGGGGAGGCGCGCCAATGCAAGCTCTCCCGTTTTCGAATATCGCCCTCCGCCAGTGGGGCACAAATCACGGGGGCATTTCCGATCCGAGGTCGTTCCTTGAATATGTCGGTGTCATTTCATCGCATGACAAGGCTACCATTTCGTCGATCCATGACATCTGTGCCTCGTCGACGGTATGTACCATTCTCCACCGGCTTGTTCTTATCATTGATGAAGGGCTTTCGTGGCCAAGATCGTGCAATATCGATTCTTGATCTCGGGGCCCAGATCTCCAGGAACAGAAATATGAGATAGTCGATGACAACGCAGAGGCAGAATAGCTTCCCAGCCCATATACCACATCCGTAATATCGTTTTAGTCGGTCGATCAGCGCGTAACCGCGGACACGGGAGGCACTCCAAGGGGCATTTGCATGTTGACCGTAGAACTCTTGTTCAGTAATCGCGCCCGTGATGCCATCATATACTCGTTCCGTCCGTTGGGCAACATCGGTCCAGGAATACATCATCTTGACCTGATCGTGGAAGCGTTCAGTTTTCACCTTGCCCGAGCGCAAGGCAGCTATAGCTTTACCAGTCGCCACGACCAGGTCGTCCTCTTCAGGCTTAGCAAAGGTCGTCATGTGCGCTGGAAGCACCTCAGGTATCCCACCGACTCTGGTACAAACCACGTACAGCCCACAACTCGCGGCCTCCACAATCACAGTCCCAAACGCCTCAGTCAGGCTTGGATGTAAGTAGATATGCCCCTTGACCATCACGTCACGGACTTCTTCATGGCGCACAGGGCCGAGCAACTCGACTTTGTCTTGAAGCATTCGCCTTTCGAGCATCTGTTCTAGATCGATGGCTTTGGGCCCTGAGCCGGCGATGATGAAACGGACATTAGGATGTGCGGCAAGGATTCTTGGAATGGCAGCAATCAAAAGGTCGGTTCCTTTGTTGTAGAAGAGTCGGGATATCACCACAATCACAATTGTGTCTCCAGGACCGAGGCGCTGCGGAAGTGGCCTGGGTCTCATATATCCGGTATTGTTGTCGGACTTGGAAACGTATGTCTTGGGTTGGAAGTTTTCGGCAACCACGGCATTCGGTATCACTGACACCATCAACGGGTCAAGAGACGCTCGAAGAACGGTGTTTTCCTTGCAGGTATGGCTGACACAGATGACATGGTCAACATCACTCAGGGCGAACTTGAGTAGCTTGTTCGTCAAGATGGAAGCAGCGTCAGCAAACCCGAACAGGGAATGATCGGTGAAAACGGTGCGTAGGCCCATGGTTCGAGCATGAAGAATAGCCTCATGACAGAAGCTGCTCAGGCTTCCATGACCATGAACGATCTGGATCTCTTCCCTGATGACGATGTTGCGGAAAATGGGGAAGAACGAGAACACCGTAGGCATGGTTGTTTCTCGATAGATGACCAGAAAGGGAACGTGGTAGACTTTCAGTCCGTTCGTCAAGTAATGAATCCCCGTGCGGCCATTGTATGCATGTGTGATCACCACGACCTTATGGCCACGATCGATCAGCTTAGAAGATAGTTGATATATATGGCTTTCCACACCCCCCGGTTGGGGGAAGAAGAAGTCGCTGACCATCGCGATGTTGTAAGGCATGGTGACCAAGTGTATGTCTCATCCGATATTGCTGGAGCCCTGAGGAAGACAAGCCACTTTCAAAAATCGGAGCCATCAATGACATTAACCCTTGAGTCTTGTTTTGCGTATGGATATCGCAATGTTGCTCATGGCCAACACGAAGATGCAGGCGGAAAAAGGGGAAATTCGGGGCATCGCAAGCCCGAAGGCGGTGAGGAAATTCTGCCGGCGAAATTTCCAAACTTTCATCGACCAACATTCATGAACCTCCAATTTTCTCATCCAACGCTCGAGACTACACCACGGGAAAGGAGGTTTCCCCCGTCTTCTCTTAGCACATGTCTGGCTTCTATGCACGCTATGTGCCCTCTCCAAAAGGGACTTCCACCATCCCAGATACCACCGAGAAACCTTTGTCGAACGGGGAGAAGCGCAAGAGACACCAAGAAGCCCCGACGCAGGAGAAGAAGCGTAAGAAGCTGAAAACCTCCAAACCGTCAGATCAACAAGATGACACGCCTCCCCTCAACGCTTCAGAGAAAACCGGTGTGGTCGCCGAAGACCCTCCAACAGCGGCCGCGAAGCGAATCTTAGACAAATATCGCGTTACTGAGGGTTCAGAGTTTCAGCCTACTTCAGTTACAGATGAGCCCAAGGTCTCGGATGGACTGCAACACGAGAGTTCCAACCTGGAAGATGTGATACAAGAAGCACATAACAAGTCAGGAAGCAAGAAGAAGGAGAAGCGACGAAAGACCCGCGAACACCATGAAGAAGAGGCAGATGTTGCAGCCTATGCACAGAAGCATAGCACACTGCTCACAAAGTATGAAAAGGCGAGAGAACACGATCAGACAGAAACAAAGATCAACGATGCACCAGATGAACCGCCCACAGAACTCCATGGACTTGAACCCATCCCTCAACCAGAGCAGATAGACATAGCCTCAGAGAAGCCAACCTACTCGATCCTTCCACCTTGGCAAGAGAACCCATTAGTCGTCCCTTTGGATCTAACCTCAACTTTCGAGTCACTTGGTGTTCAAGAGCCCTTGTCGGCAAATTTGAAAAGACAAGGACTGCGATATGCATTACCAATACAAGCATCGGTATTGCCATTATTACTTAATGGCCCTGATCATCATTCAGGCGATCTTTGTGTTTCGGCCGCTACAGGCTCTGGTAAAACTCTCTCATATGTCCTCCCCATTGTGGCCGACTTGAAGGATATCCCGGGTACCAAGCTCAGGGCGGTTATTGTTGTCCCAACACGAGAGCTCGTAAAGCAGGTACGTGATCTGTGCGATGCTTGTGCAGCCGGGACTTCTCTTAAATTTGCGACCGCCGTGGGAAGCAAGTCTCTTACCGAGGAGCAAGATCTGCTTATAAAGGAAGACAAGATCTACGATCCAGAGGAATACGAGCGATGGCAACAGAGACCCATTGACTGGACCGACTTTTCTCTACCCAAGCTGGCCCAAACTGTCAGAGATGTGGACCCAATGGAGTGGGTGGGATATGTCACACACTATAGATCAAAAGTGGATGTACTAATCACGACGCCCGGTCGGTTGGTCGATCATCTCAAGTCTACTGTGGGCTTCACGCTCAACGATGTGAAGTGGGTGGTTGTGGATGAAGCAGACAGATTACTTAACGAAAGTTACCAGGAATGGATTGCCGTGGTCAAGCCAGCTCTAGAGTCGAGGGCGGCTACTCTGACGAGGGACCAGATTCTACGCCACATGAGGATGCCAATACCGAAACGAAGTGTCACCAAGATCTTGCTTTCCGCTACCATGACCCGTGACTTATCCAAGCTCAATGCTCTGGGGCTATGGAACCCGAAACTAATCGTGCTGGGCGGTAATCAAGAGAAGACAAGGATGACAGGAGTCATTAGATCTCCTGAACGTATTGATGAGCTGGTGCAGAAAGACAGCGAAGTTGTCCATCTTCCCGAGACCTTGGAGGAAACCGTGATTCCTGTCACTAACGCTGCCGAGAAGCCATTGTATCTCCTGGAACTTCTACACAATCATATCGCACCACCTCAGAAGCTGCTGAATGCGGACAATGTCGCTGGGGTTTCTTCATCACATTCGGGCGTCGAGTCAGACTCCACTTCGACATCAGAATCCAGCTCAGAAGATCTGACATCTTCAGAAGATGAGCAGGACTCGGACTCGAACACTGAATCAGACTCACGCGCGGGCTTGACACCTACCAATGTCAGCTCAAAGAAGCACCCAGAAAGCCAGAAGACACCAGCAGTGGCCCGAGCACTGATTTTTACCCGGTCGACCGCATCAGCTACCAGACTCTCTCGATTGTTACAGATCATTGATCCTCTCTTGGCTCCCCGAATTTCTACCCTGACGCGCAGCACTGCCTCATCTGCCTCATCACGACGGGCCTTGGCTTCATTCCGCAGGTCAAAGATATCAATCTTGATCGCGACAGACCGTGCCTCTCGTGGGCTGGATGTCCCGGGTCTTGAGCATGTCATCTCGTATGATGTGCCGAACAGTCCTTTGACATATGTGCATCGAGTGGGCCGAACTGCTCGAGCCGGGAGAGCTGGCCATGCATGGACATTCCTTGAACATAGAGAAGCAGCTTGGTTTTGGCGCGAGATCGGGGGTAAAGTCAAGCACGCAACATCGAGAACAGGCATTGATGGTATTTCAATCAAGAGGCAAACCAAGATTTCAAAACTCCATTTGAGCGTCGAGGGAGTAGAGGTCAAAAAGCGATACGAAGCGGCTCTGCAGCAACTAGAGAAAGAAGTGTTGGGCAAGTGACCAGGGGTGAATGGTTCAATCTGTGACATTATCTATATAAGCCCTAGTAACGCATTCAATTCGTACTCCTGGAAATCTCCTTCTGATCGACGAATGGGATCAAGGATACGATCTGCTGAAAATTCTTGACGAGTAGAACAACCTCATGGGCGTTTCTCTTCTATGAGGCGGCAGTGTTCCGCAACCTCACTTTCGCTGCATCCAGAGCGCCTCTTCTTGACTCTGGTATCTTATCGGGGGAAGCCGAGTGACTTGGATTCGTGCGACAGGAGGTGCATTCGATGAAGCCTTGAAGCCTTGGGCGTCATTGCTGTTGGCGTGGAGGGTGAACTACCCAAGTCGCGACTCACTGCGGCGCAATAGCCTTGAACAGCGACTTCGACCTCTTCACATTCCCTGCCAGATGCTACGGCAAAGACAATTCGCGAAATGCGAGCGATACTTACGCCTGTCTTTCCACTAGACCTATCTTCCCCTCCAGGGCGATGCCGGAGTCAGCGACTGAAGCGGCTTCAGCTCACTCAACCTCACCTCAGAGCCTAGTTCTTTAGAGCTCTAGCAGCGTTTCTTCAACTCACACACACAACAGAAATAGCCTCCTCAATACTTTCCTCTCTCTTCCTCCAACCTCGAAACCGATAGACACTTCGTCTGAAACATCCAATACTACGGTATATGATAGGCGGACATCGACCAGGGTGCTGATAGGACATCCGGAATTGTCTGTGATCCCCATGACTGCGAACCTGTTAGGATTATTTGCTGTACAAGAACGATCGGTATGTTCCGCGTCTCACTAGGAGATTTGCATGGCTATCAAGAAGCGTGATGATATTAAGGGAGCGCAGTTTCGACTCTTGTGATAGCCCCGATCCATCTTCCTAACCCGCAACATAGTGCGTGTTGTCGGCAATCATGTCCCCAACATCGGCGACTCAATCCGTCTCTACCTCCGATGTCAACTTGGATCGCGTCTTCGTCCTCGTCTCGTCTTGGCTGACTCACGTCGCAGGTGGCTGGGTTAACAGGCGAACTCTGGTAAGGGGCTGCTTCCAGTCATCATCCACAACGGGAAATCATCCACGAGGCTTTCAGACACTCTAGCAGCAGAATGAAGCTACATATCACGAGAGGCAGGACTACCCTGTTGGTATCGGTCACGCGGATGCAGCCATGTACCACGCCGTAACTGCGCTCCAACCACCGACCGTCAATTGTTGACATCCTTCGAACTCACAGCCTAGATACCCTGCAGACGAGGTGACCGGGTCTCTGGTCTTTGTAACTGGCCAACGAGACGCAAGCCATTTGAGGCGATCGGCCTAAAAAGACGGTGACGAGATGGCTCCAGTGTCTACTTGGGTGATATCCCCGTCACCTCTACCCGTGGTGGGCATCTTCCCAAGGGCCCAGGTGGCTGCCAGGTTTGTGGAGTCCCCCTGAGTGAAGTCGACAAGTGCCGACCATCTCGATCGTCATCGATCTCAGACTGGGCTGATTAGCAAGATATTGGTCACCTCCCGTCCAAACCTGATCTGGCAGTCGAATTAACGTAAAATCAAACAATTCCTACGAAGCCTAACTACAAATGCACCAAAGAGAAACGGCCCTCGGAACACAGTCGTGGCCTCTCCGAAGGGCCGCCAACCTTTGGCTAACTCTGCAGTGTGTGCAGGCGGTGCTCTTTCGTATATCCACATGGTGACTGGTGGTGACATACCTAGACTTGCTGAGTTGAGCTTGCATCAAGACAGGTCACGGACAGCCTCAGTGGGCCAATTTCATTTTCCCCAACATGCGACTTAGTCAATATCGAGTTATTCTGGGAGATCGGGCACGAATCTGACTGGCGGGTCTATCGATCCATTCGTCCTATTGCACGCTTTCTAGGCCTACCGTACCCTGCGACTTGTTCAAAAGAAATGATTCAACACGAAGCCCAGCTGTTGTGACCGATATGGTTGGAGGGTATCAAGCAGGAAGGTCTCGGATGACAGAAGAGGATATTCTAGTAAAGTGACCTGTCCGGGTTTATGCTCCAAGTGGCTGCCATGCAACCGAGTGTCAGCTAATGTGAGACAGACCGAGTCGCTAGGGGCAGCAGGCTTCGTGAAGCATGTCAATGCTCCTGGACCCCAGCCAGCAGGTTTTATTGCAGATTGTATTGGGCCCCATCAAGTACAGACAGGATTCGGCCAAGGACCATGTCCCATCGAGTCAACAGGTTCTTGTTCACGTAGCGAGGACACTTTTCCACTTCTTGAAATCACAACTTACTGAACAGGGAGAAAGCTTCGTGTCATTGCAAGACAATCAACCATTCTTCCGTTCGGCCTTACATAGTACCGTCCTACTCCGACCTCGCTCCAAGGGATTTCGACGAGCAAACATCCATCCAACCACCAAACAAGATGAGAGGCTAGTAGAGGTAACCAAATCGCTGTCTTGTCATTTACTTGCTGGCTATCACATTCGATTGTCGGCAACAGATGCTTTCCCTCGGTCATGTACTTCCCTGACGCAGACCTCGAGACTCGAACCTGGGCCTCTCATCTATCTAAGAGTAGGACCATCCTTATGAGCTTGGTACGAAATGCTCTTTTTGGTGTATGGCGTGCCACCGTTTTGGCGAATGCTGCTTTTCGGAGTAAAGAACTGTGGGCCTCTATACAATATATCTCGTCCATGTCTTCGCTGCTGACTCTTCGCAACATCATACACTTTGAAACCCTGCACGAAAGAGACATCCATGTTAAGAGCTGCTATGCGAAGCTACACAAATTGTCCTCATGGTCCAGTTTCTGCGCACCTACCTTTTTCTTTGAAACTGCGTTGGCTCATGTATATACACACCCTGTTGAATACCCCGGCTGGACCTTCTCAACAGGATCGTGCATGAAATGGTAGATATCGGCTATAAATCATGGAAAATTGACGAAATTCCTCAGTAGAGCATTTCATTACACTGCATTAAGAATGTGGAAGGTGGTATCAGTATTATTGTTGTAATAGCGACAAAACGTAGGATTGGACACACCACAGACGACGTGGTCTGTCTTCAAATTCAGAGGCCAATGTTAAATTCCCCAGATGATCAGTCACATATCTTAATCTCGATTGGGACTCCTCTTGTCATCGCTCGCTGCAGGACGAAATTCACAAGAGAAAGAGCAGCCTTGGTAAATGACGGAATCAATTCATCAAAACGCTCCCGCGAACCTTTTTGGCCGTGATGCATTAGAAGTTTTTTCCACCTCAATGTTCGAGTCAATGAGCCCTTCGTCGATTCGAAGCTGCCTCTTTCCCTGCTCGCCGTTCATCTTTGCAGTCACCCGGCTGTAAATCACTCTTCCTGTGCAACGAATCCAGCTCTACCTCGACGGACACGAAGTCTCAGCTGCACCCAGAACCCATCGATTTAATCCCTGCCGTCTTCTCCCGCTCCACCCATGACTGGCGCTTTTACTTCCCATCTTGGGTATCGCCATTACCTGAAACACAAAGGGCTATGCCCAGAAAGAGAGAGTAACTCTTGCGATGTTTAAACGGGTCAGACGAAGACTCGTCTCAGCCAAACCTCTCCAACCTCTCCTAATATCACTTCAACAACAGTTCCGAAGAATATCCTGGCCCAAACAAACACTTGCCGGATCAAGGCTTTCGTGCGTCAGCGATACCTCAAAATCCAAATTCTTAGATCCTCTGGACCAGCCAGCAATTCTCATCTTGCATCTTCCCGTGGATCCATCATTCCACATTCGTCCATCGTGTGGCGAACTCGGGCTGCAACGCCCCCATGGGAACTCGGTACGCCGTTCGAGACCGATGTTCCACGGATGACCCAACAAGTTTTTGGCAAGAGCCCATATACCACATTCCCTGCCGTCGCAGTCAAGGATGTAGTGCTCATTCTGTGAGATGGCTCGGAAAGGTTTCAAAACATGTTCAAACAACATCAGGAAGGAAATAGTCCCACATGAGAATAAATGGCCGGTTGTGTGAGGAAGGCTGAAGTCTTAGGGGCTACGCGTTTCCTCAAGAGGTTGTGAAGAACCCGACTATCATTGGAGCCCACAATCAGGCAAAGGGGCCAGATTGATCCTTCGATCACAACATGGAGGAGAGAATGAATGCAGAACCGTAACCTCTACACGAACTCAGAGGGATTGCAGGTAACCGACAATTACGTTGCCGCCCGGTGCTCATTTACAGTGCAAGGAGCTATTCAAATGAGACCGTCCACCGCAGTCACCTTGCCACGCTTGCCCAAACTGACTCCACTGATACCATGGTGGATCTTGGAGAGCGTCCAGGCGAAATCTCAGGTCATCAGCTTGTTCGGGTGAGTGAGTTGCGAGATTCAAAGGATGCTCCACAGAAACGTCGTCCCGTGGACCATTACCTCATCTGCTGCGCAAGCATGGCTGACTATCCGGCCTCATTTCAGCATTGAATCTTCTTGCGGTATGTATTACCCGAGAAGCAGGACCTGCCCCCAGCAGAGGTTGAATCAACTCTACTTGCGAGTCCTGGTCATGAGCGGATACGAGCAGCTCCACGCCCTCTTCGACCAGCCAAGCACCGTCTATCTACTCGTACGAAGAGAAGGCTGAAGGATTACAGCATGATTAGTGACTTCAGCCATCGCCCGCGCGACTGATGTCGTCGGGCGCAGACGGCTTGGGTTTTTGCTGTGCGATTCCTGATTTCCGGGACTGATCTATGCAAAAGGAATGTGCCATCCAGCTTAGCGAAGGCGACTTGCAGCGCACAATACACGAACTTCAGAGGACAGGATTCTCCCTCAAGGACCCGGGCTCTTCTGGTGCTTCCTCTAGCGGACCTTGCGTAATCACCACTCCGCATATCCTCCCCCCGGCTTCATGCCAAACTATTGGAAACTAAAGCCCATCGGGCAATGCCTGATGAATAATAATTAGTTGCTCAAGTTCCGGAGGCCGTTGGAGCCAGCCACTGCGACTGTTGACTCTTCAAGTTCGGCTCCTACATGACAGCGGCTCCGGTGGCCCAACCAGAATATCACGCCACAAAGTGCCGACTTGTGTTCGCTACCAGCCGTAATGCATCTTCCAGAATCGGAGGCTGACCTCGTTTATACTAAATGATCGACAGGCGGATACCGCGCGACACCATTCCCGACAACGACCCTTGCATATCCACTACTTTAAGCGAGGGCAGAAGGATGCTGTTACGAGAAACCCATGTGTCACTCCTGTCCAACCTTCTACAGCCTCATCACATCACCACAAGCACTCATAGCACCTCACCTCGCCCGCTCCTACATGACCTCAACCTGCTTCAGTCGCCGCTCGACCTAGCTGGATCTTGGGCCCACCCATCCACCTATATGAGTGGTATTTGAAGGCCAATCCTACCTTGGTCAGCGTCTCCCTCTTCCGCCCTTTGCTTGTTCCTACTACAAGCCGCTGCGGGTTTCGGGGTGTTAAAACCACCGGACCCTTCTGTTCTCGGGGACCAGACTAGCGACTATCTGGTCAGGAGGGGGAAGTAGTTCCCTCGTTGACCAGTGACAGCGCCTAAATCCTCATTCATTCAAAATTGCTCGAAGCAGTAATATTTCTGTCAGAGTCAGGTAAGGCCCGACCCCCTTCGGAAAACCCCCAAGTCTTGGGTTTCAGTCAGGAAATGCGACAACCGCAGCACTGTAGCATTGTAGAAGCCCATCGCCTCCCTTCCTACCGGAATTTGGAGCAAGAAAAATGGTCTCTGAACGACAAATTCCAATTCCGCAAACCAAATCGCGAGTTGGGCTTCTCCGCATGCATTCGTACTGCATATGGGGAGGGTGACAAATGCCCGTCGCCGTGGGATTGATTGCCTTTCTGTCAAACGAGGCAAGTGAGATAAAAGGGGAGGAGGAGTCTTGACCCCAGAAATGGACGGAGACTTGCCTGGTAGATTTCGCCTTTGCACTCCTTATTTGTATAACAGCCACCAAGTACTCGTAGGTATCTTGGTATTATGTGGTAATATGTCGTTGTCCAAAGAGGCAGGAGGTCGAAGAGGGTCCAGTAAATAGCTAGCTAGCCAGCCTAGGTAGTTGAATAGCTGATGGGCGCTGGCAACGTCCTGAGTGGCGAACTTGGACTTTTGGGCATTTCCCGAGTACGGGTACGAGTAGACAGAGAGAATGTTACTATTTGCTGGTTCTTTTGGAAATTAATCGTCGTATATTAATTATGTATGTAAATATGGAACGAGGTCTCAACCTCGTCGTCGGAGCCAATGCGAAGTGATGCGATGTGCTGTGACATGATGTGGCATGATGTTTGATGCAATGTAGATAGATGTAGATGCTACAATATGCAATGCAATGCAATGCCGTGCGCGACTCATTTTGAAATCATTTTTCGGGAGAAAAACAACAACATGGAAGTGCCTGGTGCCTGGTGCCTGGTGCTGGTGCTGGCTGCCATGCTTCTGTAAACAGCAAATCCCGTCCTGTCTCTCAGAGGCCAGGTCGGACAACAAGAACCGGACGTCAACGGTTCTCGGAGAAAGATACCGAATCCAGTCCCTGGCCCCCAGGTATTCTGGTATCATACCAACCAACTCAGAAGCTCTCGCGTGCGGCACTGCCTAACGAGTGCTGCATCTTTTGTTGGCTGGAGACAAAGATCCCAGCATGTCCATGGGAATCGTGTGCCGTAAGTGGCTTGCACGGCGTCAGCGACTGAGAGCAGGCCCGCCACCCCTCGTCACTCTGCCTTGCTGACGAATCCAACTGTGCTTGGTGCTCGAAGGCATTCAAACAGACCCCATTTTCTGCTTTGGGGACCGGTTTTCGATATTCTAGCTCTTTCAGATAGCACTGTCGAAGTTGAGTCGCCACGGTTCATTGAGTCAACTACCGGCATTTGCTTGTTCGACCCACGTCGTCTGCCCACGGCCCGGGGCACTTCGGCGGTAGGACTCGAGGTAGAATGCAGGTCCTAATTAACCCATCCTCTGGATTTGCAGGAATCTTCCAGGAAAACGACAAGAATGGAGGAGCTCCACTGGTGTTTCAACACGCAAACTTTTGTTTCCTGTTAAGCTGGCCTAGTTCTTGCCTCCCTTGAAACCCGAAACGGGGCATAGTCACGGAGTTCTGACACTCAGTATCGCAGGTTAGTCGGATGTTGTGGGTTGCGAGCGCAAGGCGACACGAGGCTCCCAAGCTCTTTTCGATATAGCTCCCCCAGTGTACAGATCAGTCAGGTTATCATCATCGAAAGTCTGCACATGTTGCAATCGAGGGGTTGTTGGAACAAGATGCGAGAAATGGTATGGAACGCTGCTGCCGGCGCAAGCGAGTAGCTGTGGAGACCGACATTGCGAGACTGTGCCAGGTCCTCGCATAAGCGAGATTCTCACCAACGAAGTCGATGTCGCCACGCTGAACGCCATGTTTTTGACGGTATGCCACCGATTCTTTCTGGCATTTCCCCTTCCGGCCCCATTTATGTCGCCTTAATGTGATACCAGACGCACATGCTTCCACCCTCTGCATGGGAACCCGAGATTCCGCAGCCGCGGTTACCCCATGTGTGCAAAGTACCTCGAGAGTAGTCCGAATTTCCCTTCCCATTGGCGGTCGAGTAGAACCAAAATCTCTTTTGGTATATTGCTCTCCCATTAGGAAGCTGACCCCTTCTGCTTCAGCCTTTCGTGCAGACCGGGATCGTGCACAATAGATGCAAGGTCCGACTGCGAGGTTTCACGCGGAACTAGAGTCACCGTGACCTCCCAGATCTCACTCCAGCATGACGCTCACAGCGCCATCGATTTTATGCGCTGTCATCCAAATATGCTGTAGAGATCCAAGGGGAGCACAGCTTGAAGTCAGCCAAGAGGAGTGGCACGCATATACGAACAGCCAAGATATTTTGCCATCTCGTTCAGAGGAGCCAATCTTCCAGTTCTCGATCCTTTGATCTTGCCCCACATCAAATACGAGTATACCGCACGCGCGAGACATCGAAGACAAATAGGCTATATTTGTTTGAACATAGCCCATCCAAGCAGAGAGGCCGAGATAAATGGGAGAAAATAAGGCAGTCACTACCCACATTGTTGAGTAATGTAATGTCATGTCATGCAGTTGTAACGTCAGATGAGGTGAGGTGAGGTGTGAGTGAGGGTGGGCGAAGCTGCTGAGCTCGCAGACTGCTCCGCTCAAGCACGACCTTGCCCAGTATCTGCTCCGGTCCCTGACCACAAGAACAGAATACAGATTCTGGTGAAACACAGGACGAACTTCCGAAGGTTGCTGTGGCGGCAGAAGCGAACAAGGCGATGATTGGTCCAAGCCGTCGGCCTGGGGCAGTTGCCAAAATGGTAAGAAACGACGAAGGAACGTGCTTGCCAAGCATCGGTGTGGCGTAATGCCACCCAGCTTAAGTAATCGGAGAAGGCGGTGAGGTCGTAGGTGGCCACAAGGGAACTCAAGGCTGTCGCGAGGACAGGGTGACACGATAGAGAGAATGCTGAGGTGCCGGTGAATTCAGTTGAGGAATGTCCGTCTGGCGTTCCTCGCTCGCTCGCTTGAGAAAGCGTCGATCTTGACTCCAATGAAAACTATTTCGAATCCTCCTCGTATCGAATCTTGGGAATTGGGTTGCACTCGCAATCGCCACTGTCCTGTACGAATGCTCCATTCCCCGAGCTCCCCCTGACTGCTCTGTCTCTTCCTCTTCTTCGCCGTGGGTGCTGTAAGTCGGCTCGTCTGGATTGGAGCGATCGGTAAGGATGCACGGCCTGCAGCTGACTGCGACGTAGGTCCTGCTGGTGTTTGTCTCGTTTGAGGTCGGCGTTGTTGGCTCGTAGCCGTAGAAGGTCCTGGTTTGACAGTTGTCCCTTCACTCATGACATCCGATTCCGACTCCGATTCGCTGGGCGCAGTTGAGGGCCCGTGGAGCATAACCTGACCCACGGAACTGTCAAAGTCGATTTCAAAGCTTTCTCCGTCCAGCATTATGTCTGTTGCAGTCTCGAAGCGCACTTTCACACGGTCTTCGCTGAGGGGTGTGTGTCCAGGGCTTGCCGATTGCGAGGTTCTTCCTCCCGATAACATCATGAGTCCCAGGGGCGCATTTGTCGGCAGGTTCATCTTGTTCGCCACGACCTGGAACAAGGACGACACACGTGCCTTTGCCAACCCGTGAAAATCTGCTCGCATGTCTGTCAGGTCCAAGACGGTGCTTTCACCTCCAATTTCGACAACCATTTCGTAGGATGTGTCGTCTACAAAGGGCCTCGCGTAGTAAACCCATCCTCCAGTTGAAGACTTCTCTCCTAGGGAATCGTCACTGGTGTAAGACACGCCCGAGGGTTTAACGTCCTCCAGCCGCAGACAAATCTCCTGTTTTTGTCTCTCTGAATTATAGCTGATCTCGTGGGCAATGATCTTTTGCTCCAAACCCCTCAAGTGGAAGTAGCGGCAATCTCGTAGTAGTTCGGCTCGATGTGATTCGTTCCTGATATGGAGAGGGTAGCCTCGTAAAAGATGTAACAGTTCTGCAAAGATCTCAGCAGATCGCCCAGGGACATAAGGTGGAGTTATCGAAGGAGGCCGAAGAAGCCCTCGACGGTCTAGGCCGGGAAAAACCTCTCCAGGTGTCGAGAAGAAAACCGCAAAGCCGAGCGAGAAGAAGTTTGGGGAATTTCCAGGTTCTGAAAATATGTCTTTCGGGATCTGAAAATGTCGTTCTCCGATCTGGATGAAGATTTCAGACTCAAACAGCTGATCTATCAGGCGCGGTACTATAGAAACCATCAGCATCGATCACAGAGGTATCGCACCAACATACAGCTGTAGAACTGAGCATCTGCGAATAGCTTTACGAAGTGGCTCCCATCTACTGGTTTGACGTAGTAGCCTTCAACAACAGTTAGCACGCAAGCAAAAGGTTAAGAAGGAGTGACCAAACCTTGTAGATGCCTCGCCACGTCCCTGAAAGTCGCAGGATCTCGATCGATATACAACGTCCTGACTCCGCCAGATTCCTCATTCTGTCTGATTTGTTCCTCGAAAAACTGAGTGAAATACGACGGCGCTATTTAGCATGGTCAGTTTCCGCAACCGGATATTTCGCTGCTGACCAAGATTCATACCGTCGGAAGATATTGAGGCACCTGATAACCTGAACAAATCGGATCCTATCTGAATGGGAAAGACCTTCTCGGGCGGGAGAATCGAGGGTGGATGACCAGAGGGAGGGCGTGTCCCTCTTTGCCGGGTCGAGGCTTGTGACGAGGTTGTAGCAAAAACTGATGGTCTAGGTGTCGAGCCAGAGGACTGTCGGGTTCTGCGATTGCCAGCAGATACACCTGGAGCTGCCCTGGAGCCAGCTGGGAGGTCTGAAGAGGTAGATCCTTCATCAGGGGACGTTGGTCCGACGCCTGACATCCGCTCAAAGGTGACAAAGCGATTATTTGCGACGGCAGATTCGGGTCCGGGTCCAGGTTGTACTCTCACTTTCTTGTCGCCGGAAGACTCGGTCGGGGTCGTTGCAACAGAGCTAGACTTTCGTTTCAGAGCAGATCGAGGAAGTAAAGGCGGGATGAAGGCCGTCACCGAACCATTACCATTGGCGGTGGTGGCCACGTCGGCCAAGTTGCTTGTTGTTGGTGGCGGATTCTTCGGAGTGGTGGAGGGAGGTATTGGAAACCTCGAAATGGAAGGGGCGTCGAACTCGTCAAAGGTATGAATGTTTTCGTGGATCAACTCGCCAGTAGGCTCATATATTGGCTGAGGCGCGAAATCGAGAAAAGGGCCAGAAGGAGCAGCCCAGGGCTGTGAACCAAAGCTTGGGACGCCTAGGGTATAGCTAGCGGCAGGAGCTGCATGAGTAGAGGCAGCCGCTAGGTGGTGTTGAGGGTCTGTATCATGTACAGTGACGGTAGGGTATTCTAAATCCTCTGAGAGGAAGACAGGTCGCGTGTCTGGGGAAGGATTAGCGGCGTCAGCAGGCTCGGCATCAGGGTCAGAGATAGTCGTGTAGGCAGCGGCACTGAGTGTGGTATGGGGGTGATTAGTAGCTTTGGAGCCTGGACCATGCCCTGGAACTGGACGGGGACCGTTGGCAATACCGGTGACAGTCGCGGTGGTGATACTGGCAGCCCCCGTACGACGACCATTGGACATGGGTGAAATCGAGATGGCTGGGGAGATCAGGTTGGTGTCAGTCGTCGTATCCAAGTGAGTAACATGATTGTGATCAAAGGCGAATGTCGAATGTGGGTCCGTCATCACTCAGATTGAAATGGCTCTTTTGGGTACACCGAACTTGGAAGAGGCTCGGGGGATGCTGAGGAAATCAGCCCACAACTCCTACCGCTGCCGCTGGGACCACGCCCACTGGCATAGGCTTCGGGCACCAGCAGCACCAGCACCAGCAAGATCCCGGGGGGGTGCGAACGCAGTAGCACCCAAGCAGCGTCCTTTGGTAGCAGTAAAGACGGCCTTACCCCCGAAATGCCACTCGTACGGGGCCTTCCGGCTAAACAGAACCAGGTCTTTGTTGAAGGGGGTGTCCACAGCTAGCTCTAGGAGCGCCCACGAGGGGACCATCGGCTAAGGGGGGTGTGGGCGTTTGGCTCTATGTCAGGGCGGGCAGTGGGTCGCGGAAAGCTTTTTTGTTTTTTTCTTTCTTTTCTCTGACTTTTCCCCTTTCCCCTTCCCACTGGTGACAGCGACTGGGCCTTCTTTGTGGCGGTCTCCGCAATTGGGAAGCAGGCTCGGGAAGGACGAGGATGGATTCCAAGTTCTGGAGACCACTGGAGAAGGGCTGGCGGCAACAATCAGGAGGTTTTGGCGGGCGCTGGTTTGTCTCTGGTGTGTCGTTGGTGTGGCCCTGGCGGACTCTTTGCGGTGCTTCAGAGTCAAGGAGCGCAAGATCTTGGCTGAACTGTACGATGAGTAAGCCCTGAGTCATAGGCATGACGGCAGCTCCATTGGCCACGGCGGTCTGACAAGTCCCATGAGACGAGTCTTGTGACGCATGCCGATTACCAAGAGCCGGCGCCATCAAAAGTCAGTGTCGGAGATGTGAGATGTGGACGGGGGAAACAGGAAAAGGGATGGATGAACATGATGATGCTTATTGTGATGAGGACATACATACGTAGCTGTGTACGTACTAGAAATAAAAGGTCAGGTAGAAAGAAGACTCTTCTCCGTCTTCTTTTTCCACTTACCCGCTGCGGGGCGGGCGCTTAAGCTGCCTCCGGGGAGGGCCCAGGAGAGGGGGGTTTGGGTCTTTCTCGAGCCTGGGTGGCTTGGGGGCCTGGGTGCCTGGGAAGCTGGGCCAGAAAAGCACACGGGACGCTACCAGCCTCAGGCTTCTAGCCTATTCGTAGGTGGAAGAGTTTCCGAGATTCGCTCTGCGAACAGTGCGACCAGCCTGGAATTGGGCGGACGCCAACGGACAGTCGGGACACTCCCCGCCGTTCACGACGAGACACACGCCAGATCTCAAGCCTGCGACAAAGCGAGCAAGTAGAAGGCCGTCTGTCCCCTGATCTTCGGCTCCCGTCCCGCCTGCGCAAGAGTCACCCACCCTCTTTTAGACGGTCCACGGCAAGGGAGGAGTAGGGTGACTCTGATGAACCCGGTAATATTAGCTTGGGACAGTGGACAAAGCGAGCTAGGTTCACGACGGCGTCGAAAACGTGGAGGCTTTGTTCCTCTCACTTAGCCGAGGGTCGGTAAAGATGAATGAATGACGTGCGTGGTTCGTGTCGAGCGAGATCAAAGGACTTGGGAGGATAGCCAACAAAGGAGCTTCACTGCGACGAGTTCGCTAGTCCGGCAATGGCATTTTCGCGCAACAAGGACCGGATCGGGTTGACAAAGTGAGAGTCGTCCCAGAGATCAGGAGAAGCAGGTGGTGCTAGAATTGAAGGCCTTGAAAGCCGGGCTTGTGGCAATTTGAAGACGAAGTTTGGTTTTGCAGTCGGGACGTGGCTGTATGCTTCGGAGAGGAGAAGGGATTGTGCGAGAGGTTCCCAAATGTCATTCCCTCAAGTCGACTTTCAAGAAACCCAGTGTGTTGTTACTCGAACCGTTTAGGATACTGGTCATATGCAAGGGTCCTTCTATTTGGCGATATACACAGATGGTCGGCGACACACCGCGGTACTTGGACCGTCAGATCACTGGGCAAACTTGGCCATCAACTGCTCTTCTTTTATATCTGCAAGAGTTTCCACCGCCATCTTTAATATCGTCTGCCACGTCGCTTCCCAGGTGCTTGCACTCCAGAAAACCAAACTCATGTCATGAGCGTCAGCATCACTGGGGGCAATATTGGCGGTGCTGGTACAATGTCCAATCCTGCGTGGCTCACGCTTGCCCCAGCACCGAAATTTCGCCCCCAAGAACCTGGAACCAAGGCCTTCACTATTTGTTGTTGGTCGGCTAGACTCTTGTCGATCTACATCTGTAGCGACATTGCGGCTGAGATCAACCACACCACCTGATTTGCCTATGTCGTCCCCCTTAGAAACGACCCTGAAACGAAGTGAGATATTAGCAAGACGCGAGTCCAGCTGGATTAATTCACCGTAAAACATATCAGATCAGATGATCGAGGAATGGGTAAGAACCCCTTGCGGTAGGGGGCCAATTCGGTCAGGCCGAACCAGCATCATCAGATATTCCGCCCTGGAGAGTTTTATCACGTCTCGTCCAGAGGAAGGGGCGAGGATCCAACAAGTCAATGGAGCTCAAGGTGATTGCGAAGCTCCATGGAGAATAGCAAGTGAAACTCTTGTACCATGGCACAGACCCCGTTTTCTTGCTTCGTCTACTCGGTACATGCGCCATACTATATAGCCACGCATTGTATTTTACAGTGTGGTCTTGAATTCGCCCTCGATTGCCACAATCTTGGCCACCGCACGCTTGTAGGCATCTCTTTCGTGCAACCGCTCAATGTAACCCCAGATTCTGGGGTATTGACTCTCCGCAAACCCTGATCTGGTCTGACCTGCTTCCAATGGGAATGAAAGCATTATGTCCGCAGCCGTGATGTCTTTCCCACATAGATAGTCCCCAGCGTCTGGAGACGTTGCGAGTTGGGCTTCAAGAAAGTCGTAATGGTTCTTCATGTTTCTCCGAAGAAAGGATGATTCGATCTTGCCAGCAACGCTATTTGTGATCGGTTTGATGAAGAACGGGATGGGAGCATTCCGGATGCCTGGTATGGTCAGTGTTTGGTGTCCTACGTGGAAAATTCATAGATACTAACCTCCAACAATCAGCGATAATAGCATCAGTGGCATGAGGCTGCCCTCGGCATAGTGCATGAACATCCTGTAGCGTAGCCATGACTCGGTTTCGCCTCCAATTTGTCCATCTTTACCTTCTTGGTACCTGCTGGGAACCAGACGAGTCTCTTTTCCGTAGTAATCGCAAAAGTACTCGGCAATCGCTGCAGACTCTGCCAGAATAACTGGCGCGGTCGAGCCTGGCGTTTCGATAGTGACAACGGGAGATTTACCCAGGGGGTGAATCTTCTTCAACTCTGGTGGTGCGAGTCGTTCTTGGGTCCGTTTGTACGTTTTGAGTTCATATGGAACACCAAGTTCCTCAAAGAGGAATAGGATTCGATGCGCACGAGAGACTTCAAGCCTAGCTTATGTCAGAATGGCCGTTCAATAAGCAGATTGAATATTTCGGTAAGACGTCTCACTGCTCACCAGTGAAGAGTGATCTTCGGTTGCGCAGGTGCCATGTGTTCGCCTGGTGCAGGGGAGGCCATTTCAGAGCAAGGGACAATGCAGCCAGATCGGTGGCGTTGCAGCCACTATAGTCAACACCGAAATGGCTGTACTAGAGTAAGCGAATACTCTGCCCTTGTTGATTCGTCTTTTGGTCAGCTGCGGCGGGACGGAGTGAGGACGTCCTTGTTGTCAGCTTGAAAGAAGGTGCTTATCACAATTGAGGCCAATAACCAACTCAGCCTCACCGTTGCTGCGAGTCAAGCGTCGGACGGAGAGATGCCCAGTAAGAGGCCCAGAGATATTGTGGAAGCCCTGAGCACAATTCTGTGGTTCACTCGCCAATGCACCTGCAAGCCTGTAATAAGGACGGTGTATTAAGTACTTTGTAGTTCGTTACCTAGCTATTATGTATTTTACAGGTAGGGGGAACTCTTACCGAGTGCTCGGTAAAAGATTCCGCACCGCCACTGAAAGCACGAGCCACAATCCAAGGCGCCAAGAAACCGAAGCCACATGTAGTTGACCTCAATCCAACCTCAAGTCGACCTTGACATCGCAGGCGTGTCGACTTGACCTACCAAAACAAAACCTCACACTCAAGAAGTGGTAAATCATGGCCGGACCAACACGTATGTACTCACCTCAAGCACTCACAGGAATTAAAGAATGCGCAGGACGCTGACTTTGTTACTAAAACAGCTCTCCGCCATGATCCCGCTCTCGAGAAATATAACCGTACGTCTCCCCTCCGCCCAGACGAAGTCACTGTCCCCGCCATGGACCCTTTCCTGCTCTCGTGGGCACTTCGCACAAGTACCAGCTAGCCAAGGGATGAGGAGCTGATTGCTTGCCACAGAATTGAACAAAGAGCGTTGGAGATACTTCCGTTGGACGCCGCGCACAGCTTTAATCTCCTTCATGTATGCCATATTCGTACCTTCGGTCGTTGGGTATGCATTTGCGAAGACAGATGTAAGTTTGCAAGCAAACATGCGGCTACCGAAGCCTACGATATATCCACGATGACTGACTGAATGTTGCCGCGGCATAGGGCAAATGGGACTTGCGCGCGAAGCTCAGAGGCGATACGATCAGCGAGTTCTGAGTCCGGAGGGGAGACTCTGATGGCAGCCTGGGTGGAAAGGATAGAAGGACAAAAATTGTACATATGCATCTCTGGCTAGAGACATGGTTCGAAATTGAGGATCCGGTTCCTATGGTTGGAAGCCCACTCAAAGGGGCAATTATCCAAATGGACGACACGGTTTTGAACGGTTCTTAAGCCCTCTGGTGTCGAGATCAAACTCCTCCGGACTTGCCGCCAGTTGTGTTCCTGCACTTACTCACTACCCATGATATTGTGCAACAAGGTTTTAATCCCTACACAGATATTCCTCCTCAGTCCAGTCCTGCGGGTCCCTGAATATGCAAGGCAACTCCGTGCACATTGGTCTCAAGGTCTGTTATGTGATGAAAAGAACGTGTCGAGTCCTACAACGTGCATTGGTACTCGCGCAATAAACATTACACACTTCGATTTGAGGTATCCCCCTCAGGGAACTTGTGTTCGACGTCTCTTCGTTGCCACAAACTTACGTTTGCTCATCCATCCCGACCAGCCAACAGCCTTTGTACACCCATCTCCTCACGAGGGCGAACCACAAGATCTTTGGATTCATGTTTTGAGCAAAAGATGCATGACGAAGCGGGCTTGTCCCTGGTTCCGTATACCCACCTTGTCGGTTCCTTACACCTGTAGAATATTGTATAGGCAAGGTGGCTCAAAGCCACAGCAAGTATCAATGCCGAATATGTAACTGTTGCATCCAGCACCTGGTGGCACTGCTTGGTCGAAGTAGCGTTTCTCCCGTACCCCGCATTTTCAAGATGTCTCAGCCAAATCCCAGCTTCGACTACGTCCCGGATCCCGGATTGTCGCTTCAAGTGCAGAGATCAAGCTTAGCTGTTGGAGAGAAACCCGCGACATAGCTTACGACTCATCGACGCAGACAACACCATTAGATAACTCATGCCTTTCTTGTGCAACAGTTAGTCCAGGCACGGTCGCATGATAAGCCCTCAAAGGAAGGGCTCGCCGGTCGGCGGATCAACGACAACGAAAGGAAGGGAGGGAAGGAGAGCACATCAAGCAGAGAAACAATTCCCTCCGAGTCAGATCTTTGTGCCCTACGAGTCTCTTAGCTGCCTCCACATTCCAAGATGCTCGATCCCCTCTTCTTGCCAACGACCCAATCTCTCGTCGGTGACAAACCCCAACTTCTGGTACATTTTTTCCACAGAGGTTTGACCATGGCAGAGCACAAGGCCTCGCCACTCCGGAGATACCTCATGTCTGTTTTCAAAGGACCACTGCAGCGCTTTTTCGGTCAGGAGCCGGCTGATGCCTTTTCCCCTGTGCTCGGGCAACGTTGCAACACGCCCAAGCTTGACGTACGGTTCCTCGTTCGGGTCGTTGAAGCCATTTGGATGAGGGCCATGGGGCGGAGGGACGATCCGTACGACAGCAATCGGCTCCAGCTGGCCTTCCCGTGTTGCGTGATAACAGACCCAATGCCATGATCTCGGGTCATCCTCGTCCAACTCTACGTCCAGGCCGCAATTTTGCTCTTCACAGAAGACTCGGATGCGAATGTCCATAGCATCACGGAACACTTTGGGTCCCACTGGAGGCTGAGGTCGGGGGTCCGCAGGGAAGCCGTTGGGTGCGATCACATCACCTGGGGGTCTCACAAATAGGAAGCTGTAACCTTTTTCCATTGGGAGGCGTGGATATTTTCAGTGTCGAGGAAGACCGAATGACATGAGTTGCGGAATGAGGCGTAAGGATGAACAAAAAATCCTCGGAGTTCACGTAGTGACTGGCTCACACCGACCATGCCTCATTTGTACAGTGGCGAGCGAAAATCCCCCCAAAAAATAAAAAAAAAAATAGTAGTTTTACCGAGACCGTATCGATATAATAGCGAATAGTTCCTTATAGAGTGTAAATTACGGTACAGGCCACGAGCCTTCAACCTGGCGTTATAACGCCGCATTGATCACTGGAGGACCACTAAGATGGGGGCCAAAGTATCCAAGCTTGGGTGGATGGGGGTTAGGCTATTTTGTGACGCCAACGTCGTCAGTACCTAGGTAGGGACCCGGTAAAACCGGCGATGATTGGCTCTAAGTGTGCTCTAAGCGTATGTATCGTAGCTGGCCACAGAATTCTTCTCCAAGACACCCATTAACCTGTACTCGGCACAGATCACCAACGACTGCCCCTTAGATGTCTCTCTACAGGGATGCAGAAACGGTGCTAACGGCCAATGCCCAGGAAGGTTCCCTCAAGTCTCGAATATACGGGAATAAACAGGGGTTGAAATCGAAGCCGGCACATATTTACGCGCTCATTTCAGAGACTACAAAATACGACCACTTCATCAAAGAAGTTGTCGACAATGCGGACCTCCTGGCTCGGGAACCAAAGGTTCGGCATTTTCTCCAAGAAGTTTCGTGTCTCTGCTGACTGACTTAGCCTCTGGGCTCTTCCTGATATTAGTTGACACCAATCCTTTCCTTGCTTCTCGTCCACGACCATTTCTTCTCGAAGAAGGGCCTCGCAGCACCTTCTGCACACCCACTCCGACAGGCGATCGAAAGAAACAAGGCCAGACTGCAGGCGGAATTTACAAAAGCCAGACTGCGGAGGAGGTGCGCCACCCTAGATGAACTGCGAAGCAGTCTTGTGGCCGAAAGACCGCGAGCAACTCGATCTCAGCCAAGATGGGTCCGCATCAATACATTGAAGACGAGCCTCACACAAGAACTTGATACGACTTTTGAAGGATACCAGACCGTACCGACCATCACGGAGGTGACCAATTCACTGGCTACGGAAAAGGTTCTGGTTGTCGACCGGCATGTGACAGATCTAATCGCTCTTCCTCCAGAGGCAGATGTGACGCAAACACATGCTTACAGGACCGGAAAACTCATCCTCCAGGACAAAGCGTCGTGCCTCCCTGCTTATCTCCTGGTCGGGGAAAGGGACTGCAGTTCTGATATAGGTGACTGCATCGATGCCTGTGCTGCGCCTGGAAACAAGACTTCTCATCTCGCGGCGCTGCTTGTCAAAAATGCAAAGCTCGAAAGCAAGGTATTTGCTTGTGAACGGGATGCCAACCGGTCGCAGACATTATTACGCATGATGCAGAGGAGCGGATCAGATGCTGTGATAGTTCAACCAAGCTGTGACTTTTTGACCCTCGACACTCGTGATAGCAAGTATAGGGAAGTCACACATCTTCTCCTTGACCCGAGCTGCTCTGGCAGTGGAATTGTTGGGCGCGAAGATATTCCTTCCTTGGCATTACCTGTTAACCCAACATCTGAAAAGAAGAATTCGGCAGCCTCTGAAAAGTCCTCCAGGAAGAGGAAAAGAGACCATGGTCACGCCGAGACTGTCCACAATGCAACTGAGGTCGAGGAGACGAAAGACATTGTCCCAGATAGCACCCGACTGCTGAAACTTTCGAATTTGCAGACCAGGATTGTCGAGCATGCTCTCTCTTTCCCAGCCGCCACCCGAGTTACTTATTCGACCTGTTCAGTACATGTGCAGGAAAATGAGGCAGTCGTGTCCCGAGTGCTACAAAGCGGTGTTGCAAAGGAAGGCAAGTGGCGGCTCCTGCGGAGAGAAGAACAAGCTTCAGGGATGCGTGACTGGGTGCATCGGGGTATAACCATGTCAGAGGAGGAAGAGAACTCCGGTTCCGCTTTGAGCGACGAGGATCGCGAAGCATGTATTCGGTGCTATCCAGGAGACGATGAAGGAACTATGGGATTCTTTGTATGCTGCTTTGTCCGTTCCCCTTCTGGAACAACGCAGCGTTCTGCCGAAGCTATCGATGCTCGGAACGGAGAGGAGAGCTGGGAGGGCTTTAGCGACTAAAGTATCCAAATCACACTCCAAATGTACTTGTACCTGAGTCGGACAAGGATTTCAGGGAATAGATTGGATAGCGGTGATGAGGGTCTCCGATTATGTTCCTTGACAAAATCCTCGTCGATGCCATTGAGCAGATGGCAGTCAATCAAATATCATGCCAAGCTCGCACTTTGCCTAAACAAGCACTGGATCGATCGACATCGCGAGGCCTGGAATCCAACTGCAATTCCTCCTTTCAATCTCACATCATCCTGTTCTAATTGTTTATCTACCTGATGAAAAAAGCAAATCAAATCCTTGCTAAGCAATTACACAAGTATGAGAGTGGTTCGGCCTTGAAGCAGTTGCAACCAAGGGATAAGGGTCACCGCCAGCCATAACGTCCAGGTACAGGATTTGTCAGCCTGTCCACGAACCACAGTCGACCACCGAGAGGTTCTTGAAACTAGTCGCAAGAACGACCAGAGAGCACGAACAGATCATTATTATTTGTTTCAACACTGGTGACGATGTTTCACTTCAGCGCTGGCCCACCAAGCGACGAACCTTCCCTCTTGCACGGTTCTAAGCCAACCCCGAACCAGGCGAAGCCCGAAAAACGTCAAATCACGAGAAATCGGGCTAGCTACAGCTGTCTCACTTGTCGAAGGAGGAAAGTAAAGTGTGACAAGGCCCGTCCAATCTGTGGAGGCTGCCAAAAAGCCGATGTAGAATGCTTCTACACCCAGGATGATACGACATCCACCTCGGCACAGCCTGATCTGCCAAAGGAAACCACAAGCCCGGTGTGGAAGAAGCGGAAGTCAAGTCCCACGAGCCAAGGCTCTTTAGGGACAATCGCCGAAGTACATGGGTTGAGAACGCCCGCTGACCTCAAAGCCATCGAAGAGCAGCTGCACCGCTTGACCAAGATGTTCGATGCTTTTCGCCAGGGTAACGGGAATGACCTGCGGTTAAAAGACTTCCTTACACCTGAGGCATCAAACTCGGATTCAGGCTCTGATGGAATTCCACCAAAATCAAGCATGAGTCTGGACATGTTCCAACCTAGCAATTACGCATCAGCGAGGGAACCTTCTGACCTCAGCAAGCCTCTATCAAGTTTGAACCTGAGCAGTGGCGAGTCAAGGTCAGAATATCCATTTTGGATCAATATATCCGAAGAGATCGATCAACTCAATCACCTGATGCGTCGTCGGGATAATACCTATGCAAGCTCAATCAGCCCAGAGAACAAGCATTGTGACAGGCCACGAGAGTTTGTTCCTCCTGTGGACGAAGACCACGAACAAGAAAAAGATGATGTGACCGATCCCACTGATTTTCACAAAGAAGCTGGCGAAAAGATCCCGGAAGACCTTAGGCCTGACAGTCACTGCCCGATATGTAGGCTCATGCCATTCACCAAATCCAGTCTGTTGCAGAACCTCCCAGTCAAGTGTACAGCAGAGACTGCCTTACAGCATCTGACGCAGGGCCTGCCCACCAGAGCACAAAGTAACGTTCTTTTCAGGTGTTGGCTATCAGGGGTATATCCAATTTTGGGGCTTCTCTTGCCCTCGGAGATGAGCAGGAAACACGAAGAATTCTGGGACCAGGTCGAGTCGAATGGTCTTTCAGAATCCAATTTTCGAGACTTGGACTTCTTGGCCGTGATCTATGCCATTTGGTATGCGGGTTCGCTAAGTATTTCTACAAAAGGTCTTCGGCAATGGTTTCCTCAAACTTCAAGGGCACAGCTTAGCACCCGGTTCCACGATCAGGTGGTGTTTTGCCTCCTTATCAGTTGCTTTGCTCAAAAAGTCAGTTTGTACAAACTTGCTGCCCTCGTCCTCCTGCAAAGTATGCCTATAGCTGAAGAGGACCCTTTACAAGGCAGCCTGTACCTCTCACTGGCGGTGAGGCTGGCATTTACCATGGGGCTACACAGAGAGCCCACTCTGTTTGAGCTGTCTATTACCGAGGAAAACATGCGACGACGACTCTGGTGGCAGATCATCCAGTTGGATGTTTCTCACGTTGTCGCGAGTGGCTACCCTTCTCAGATATCTGAGAAATTCTGCGATACGAGAATCATCTGTGAAGATAGAGATGCCCATGTGTCTGAAGATGGGTCCGCAAGCGTCAACTCGGACAAGTCTTTGAGAATTTCACCATCCTCTAGTTCGGCTTCGAATGGAGAGAGTACGAATCCAAAAGCTTTTGGCACACTGTCCCTCGTGGCAAGAGGAAAGTCGATAATGGCATGCGCAATAAGAAGCGTCGTGTCTCTACATCTGGAAACGAAAAGACTCACAAATGGAGACATGCAAGAAATGAAACGGATTATGACTGAAGCAGGGGATCAAGTCAACGCTATTATCAAGTCGATTCCCAGCAAAGGAGTTCCAGAAATGGGATTCGTTCCGGATTCGCTTAGAGATGCGCAGCAACGCCCATCAGATACCGATGTGTCCATGGGCGACCCTATCACTGCAAATGACATTGCATATTACAAGACTACTGTCAACAACACTGACCCCTCGTGGCCATTGGCCGCTTACTATCGCGCAAAGCAAGCTGCCTACAACAAATGGGCCCGAATTAGCCTATCTATGCTGATTGACAAGGTGCATTGTGTTGCATATGCCCCATTCCTGAAGAACACGAGAAGTAAGCTGTGGGGTATGGGTCGACAATGCGCCCTGCACAATTGCCACAGTTTCCTCAGAAAATTTGTGTCACTCGCAGCCGATCCAGACTTGGAGCCTTTTCGATGGGCCTGGCCGGCGACTTACGGCCCCCTTCATGCGGTCTTGATAGTTCTCGTTGATCTGTACGAGAGGCCGACCAGCGTTGAGGCACCCAGATCAAGAGAATTGATCGACAAGGTATTTGGGTTAGCTGCTCCCGGCGCTGGCATCGTCGGTGGCCCTGATGGCGCCACTGTTCAGAGACCGTTGCGGGAGGGCGGCATTGAAGCGTGGGACATGCTACGAGGCCTTCGTTCTGCTGCCTGGCAAAGAGCAGGACTAGATCCAACAGTTCTTTGGACGGAGGCGGACCAAATCGAGCTCGGCATCGCGCAACCATTGACGGATGCGCAAAGGATTGCTCAAAGTATTCGAGAAGATTCAATTTATGACAGCCCAACTCCAGGTCCACAAACCTCGCCTTCATGTACGCGTGATGCACAAGCAGAACATCCTGCATTGGAACAAGGTGTCAGATACATGGTCCATTTGGCCCACAAAGAGCTTGTTAATGAAAACCATGAAGCGCAAGAGCCCATCTGCTCACAAGCCATGCGGAGCCAGTTGCGGCAAACTCTTGAAAACGAGTCTGGATCAAATGGCGGTCGAGTACTGGCACGACGGGAGGGTCAGCCAAGAATGCCGTTTCCACTCAGTAAACGCATGGAGAAGTGCTCTGGAACCGCAGCAACCAGCGACACTACGCCAGTTCATGTCCTACCTTTCCACACGCACACGCCCAGAGCAGAAGCGCAGCCTCCTCTTTGTCCCACACAGGCAGTGCCGTTTTTAGGTGGGTCTGAAGCCAAGAATGGCACACAGACGGTACAGCAAGAGTCTGCGCCACTTCAACATAACTGGGGGGAGGTGCCCGCCAAAGATGTGACGGATACAGAGCAGAAATTGTTCAATGCTCAGTTATCTAAGCAGCAAACCATGGAAGCATCTTACGGAAACAATAACGTGATTGGCTATAGCACCGGACCGCTTGATCACCATGATGAAGAGTCACACAGGGACCAGAGCTTCGTCTATACCGAGTTACACCAGGGTGACACGGAGATGAACATGGGCTTTGACTGGGAGCGTTGGGATTCCGTATTTGGGCAATACTCTGGATTCACGGATTTGATGGAGGATGCGACAGAATGGAGTGAGTATCTCGAGTCCTGAAACGCCTCTACATTACTGGACAGCCTGTCCACCGTCACCAATATAAATTTACCTTCGTCCCGCATGCTAAGGGATTGGAACTCGTGCACGACTTCTCATACTACCAGTTCCATAACCCTGATGGAGCGCACGGACAACCAGACCACCCACGAGCCTCACAAGAATCTCTTCGACTATTCGAACGTGATTACATTTACAGCCGGCAAAGGGAGCCACCAGCAGTACTTTGCATTCGACGGGCCACGACTCTGCCGTGAATCCACGTACTTTGCAGACCGGCTGCATGAGGATTACCCAGAAGCGAGGAGCCGACACTTCGATTTTGGGGATATCAAGCCTGCCGTCCTCGCGTGCATGCTGTCCTGGTACCGTGGCTGGAGTTGCGTCTCCTGCGACGAAGACAGCAGTCATGTTAATGAGGCATTGTCACTCGCCGAGAAATGTCGCATTGTTCGGTTCGAAGAACATCTGGTTCAGAAGACAAAGACACGGACCAGCGCCTTGGGACTGGAAAAAGCGCAGAGTGACTATCGCTTGTCTCTTTGCGGTGACGACGTTGCCACTGAACTCGAGCCAGCACTTCCACAATGGGAGACCAAGGATCCTACAGATGGAGACGACGCATCTCATTCTCTATGTGGTCGAGGGACGACCGCTCTTTAGTATTCTTCACATGCCGATGTATGATTGTGTCTGGATATCATGAACAACTCAGCCTTCCAAAAATCGATCGAGTCTTTATGCGTGACGGTTCTGTGATCAGGCCAGTCCAGGGAGGTTAGCCGTTCGTTAAGGATTGAAAATAAACCTGACCAGACTTGCACATTAGACGGCAAAGAATCAGGACTTGGTGAATACTTCAAAAAGCCGTCACAAACAAAATTATACCTTTTTCATTCACTTTTCGAGAATCACTCAAGCTCCATTCAAAAGGCCTGAATGGTCTGAGGTTTTGTTGATCTCAGTTGTACTAGTTGACCGAGACAGCCTGCATCGTTCTCATCTTATCAGGGTCTATTGATCAGGGACGCACCCTTGATCTCTCTCAGTACTCGTCCAATACCGACTCCGATTTGCAATATCTCATTACCACATAGTCTCCAGAATGAGTTCAGCCATGGCATTAGATGCTCCTCGTTCCGTCCGGTGTGCTTATCTCTGAAGCGAGCCTGTTATCAGTCACGGCTGATTTGCGTGATAGGTTTACCAAGTCTCCCACTGTTGCTGTGGTTGCGCACCAAGGCTCCCGCAAGTCAGGCCCGCATTACATCCATACGGCACTCCTCGAGGATGGATCGAAATTTTTTGAAACGATGTTGAAGAAGACACGGTTCACTCAAATCATCCCACTTGATCTCGACCGCGATGTCGATGTGACTGATTTCGATGTCTTTGTGACGTGGCTCTACAAAGGATGTATAGACGAGCACACACTCGGAGATAGATTCATGAACATCTGGACTTTAGCCTCTCAGCTCCAATCAGAGACCTTCAAGTCATACATCATGAAGGAGGGTAGGGTCCATTTGCAGGAGTCTGACTATCTGTCCATCGCCAAATTTCTCGATGGCGATGTCATCTCGAAATGCGCTCTCCGCGATTACATACTATCAGGTCTTGCTACCAAGATTGCCAGCAATGGTTGGGTAAGTTTCATTGAAAGAACTAGGGGTGGCTGGGAGGATTTCATGAGCCACAAGGACAACGGGGCCGGAACGAAGGGGAAATTCATTTCCTTCCTCATGGCGCGGCTGGATCAGATGCGTCAGAATGGCACGCAAAGCTCGCCAGCAATACAGCTTGAAGGGCACGGAGGGGCGGTCTTCCACCATCCGTCGCCCCAGTCTCAGCATCGCAGTCAAACGCTTCCGGTGTACGTAGCTCCCATGGAGTCGACTCCGCATATACCAATACCCAACCCCGTGTCGAAGAAGAGAAAATGGGAAGCCGACACTGTACAACAGCTTTAATATGCGTGTGTCTCCTCAATGAGGCCATCACCAAGACTGTGCTGGGTGGGCTGCTGTGAGATGGGGATGGACAACACCCCTCTGCGTGTTGACCTGAGGAGGACCAAAATAACAAGGCAGATAGACACATCTCGATACTCTTTCTCTTCTCTCTCGGAATTGGGGGACAGAATATGCAAGGACTGCTTGATGGAGGAGAAGCAACAATCCAGGCCGAACCATAAAGTTGAGCTCTATTTGGTGTTGCTGATAGAGAGACGGAATCAATCAAGTTACAATCCACAGCCGAACTTTGGTGTGAGATGAGACGCGCAGCTTGTCACCACTTCATTATCCGCCTTTGCTTCACGGGCAAACATGGACTTCTGCCAATAGAACAAAGTCTTCCCTCTTTCACAGTAACTTGTCTCGCAATTCACCTTTGTCTTCTTGCACATAGCATCGCCAAGCTGCAGGCAAGCAGTTGTTTTATTCACTTCACTTGATGTTGAATCTGAACTTATTACTATCTTCCTCACCATTTCGTCTGATCACTCTTCTTATTTCTCTTTCATCCGCACCTTTCAAGCACAGGCACATCAGAAAAGTCCTCCGCAGCCTCTTCCAAACAACCGCCTCAGTCCGTTAGAAACATGGCGGCACCACCAGCAATGACTTCAAGGTGAGCAGCAGGCAAGACCTTCTCAGCATTTGAAACGCGAACTGACCTCCTAGCAGCCACGCTCGCGCCCCCGTCATCAAGGTGATTGCAGGCGAAGACGAGATCTTTGGTGAGGAAGACGCAGACGTCCCACTCAATGTCTTCCACGTCAGCAAGTCGCTCTTGTTGGAGAACTCAAAGTACTTTGCCATCATCCTCGATTCCTCTCCTGATCGCACCACGGTCCGTCTCCCCACCAGCGACCACGACGTCCTCGCCGACTGGCTCGACCTGATCTACCAAGGCGGCCTGACCAAATCCGGCAACCACCCCCAGCCTCTGGCCTTCAAGGATGTGCAGCGCTACTTCAAGTTCGCAGACCTGGTCGGCTCCGAGAAGCTCCGCAACACAATCATGGATTCGATGCAGGACGTTCCCATGAGCCACTGGGATCTGAAGTCCTTGTGCACTTTGGACGCAGAGTATTCCTCCGACCTCGGGGTCTTGCAGGACTACGTCCTCGATTGTCTGGCATACAAGATCGTCGTCGGGGGCTGGGCCGAGTTCACCGGGTCAGACCGTGACAGCGAAGGGAGTACCTGGCGCGACTTCGTCAGCGAGACGGCCAACACCGGGTTGCTGAATCAACTGTTGTTGAGGGTAGACAAGCTGAACGAAGAGAATCATCACCACCACCTTGTGGCCCCGATGGCACAGAGGGACTGCAAGTGGCACGAACATGTGAGCGACGACACAAAGGCCAAATGTCCACGAAATACCACGCCGGGGTGGAAACCCTTGGCTGCATACAACGGTCTCAAGAACGGGCATGGCTCATCGCTCAGCACATTTTTGGGGCCTCGCGAAGGACTGTTTTAGCGTTGTGGCCTGATAATACACCGACATACTTGACCACTCAAACCACTGCAGGTTGATGCTTCAAAGTTTGAAGGACATTCGGCGGCACATTGAGCAGACGAGCAAGCAGATCCTCTGACAGCTTCTTCTTGCTATGATATGCCAGGCGGGATCTTGCGTGGCGGTGTCACGGTGCTGGACGGTCAGAGTCGGTTTGGTGCATGGGTTCTGCGGGCGTAGCTCTTTTCTTGATGAGAGATGCTGGTATTCTGGACAGCACACAACAGCGGACAATGAGGCTGGGGCTCTAGGACACCGAGGTAGCATTGCTCAATATCGTCTGTTCCAACTACGCTGGAAAAGATACATAGAAAAGAGCTTCACTCTCTAGACAGCATATTGACATCACCATCTTGCTTATTCTTTCTCCCTTTAGGGGGGTTTTTTTTTTATCTTTGTGACCCTGAAGACTGAGATGGCTTCTCTTCTTCGGATCAACTTGCTTTTGTTGTCTTGCCGCGCTTGTTGACCCGAGATTCAGCCGTAGATAACCCCAAGTGCCTGAGTGCCTAAGTGCCTAAGTGACCTCTTTCTTACTGGCTCCTGCACAACCTCTCCTTAAACTAAGCTACAGTAACGCGCACGTGTAGTCGACACAATCGTAAAAAACATGAACAACCTGCGCACAAGGTAGGCGACAAAGAACAAATTCTATCATGTACTCAAGACTGCCAGCCAGCGGGGTGGGATGGAAGTGCCATTCACTCCGGAACCAGAGCGCCTGGCGACAGTACCCCGGACATCAGAGTGACATGTGACAGATGACAGATGACCGGTCTTCAGCTTCGGCGTCGCCCCCCCACGCGTGCCCAGATTTTTGACGCATACAGCCATGATGGGTCTGTTGTCCTCGTAAAAGTTGGGTCGGTCGATTTGACGATGTTGGGCCCCCTAAGTCTGGATGGGATAGACGGTATGAAATGGGGGATGGAGGGGACAGCCTGAGGAACTTCCTCTTGAAGTCATCCTCGTATCTCATGAAGTTCACAGACAAGCAAACCTATCCTGGTATCACTCTGAAGCAGGAGACTGCTATGTGGCGGTTGGTGAGTGATGGATGAGAGGGAAGAGGGAGAGTGAGAGACGACTCTGAACCAGATGAGGTGGAAAGCAAGCTGTGGATAGGAGAGACTGGCCCTCGACAGCCTCATTCCCTCCTGATTCTCTCCTTCACCCTCTTACCTGTGCTGAAATCAACGACATCATCGACGCTCCGCCGAGAATCCAGCCAAGACAGCGTCAGGGTGACACTATCTAACCCTTTGAGGGGAATCCAACGACGAAATCTGATATTTGAACCCACGGTCGACTTCAGCTTCACGAATTTGTCTCCTTTGTCGTCTCCCATGTCCATCGCCCTCTGTTGTCGTTGTCCAAACCACTCAACAATAACATTCACACCGAAGCGTACGCTTCAGTCATCGCCACGGTGATCCTCACACCACCCGCTGTCTCAACCTGGACCATGGCTTCTGTGCACGGCTCGAACGCTAGCTCAACCTCGTCCCTTGCCCTTTTGCCCGACTCATCTGCCCATAGTCTTCTGGACTCTCTACCCGGGTCCCCGCTCCCTGAAGTCTCGGAGTACGTGCGAGCCATGTACATGGAGAGGTTAGTCCTAGTCAATGATGAAGACCCAGCATGCGTGCCCCATCCATATGATGTGCAGTCGAGTTTTCTGACGGTGGAATCACAACGCAGCCTGAACAAAGTTGCCTTCTTGATAGGTTCCGACAGCTCTGAAACTTGGTTCAACATCTACATATTGCCCGCGGCGCTACGGGACGCATCACCTCTCTTTGAAAGGAGCGGACGTCGTTCCAGGTCCCGCCGTTCGTCAACACCCCCACCCTCGCCCGGCTCGCTCTGCTGCCGCTTCCGAGAGCAGGATTGCCAGGCCGCTGTGGTCTTTGGGTTGTGGCTGGGCCTGTACAGCACCGCAGACACTCAACTGTACGAGGGCTTTGACAACGTGATTCAGTGCAAGTTCGGCCAGAAACCAGACTTGTTTGTCCGGTGTTGGGATGTCGCCGACCGATTCGAGGCACAGCCCTTCAAGAACTACCTGACCACCACTGCGGTCGTCATGTCCAACACATGCCTTGTAGCACACTTTGGGATCGCCGACAATTTCTCCCGAGCCGGCCTCTCCCGCACCTCACTCGTCGGCGCCCTGCTCGACAGCCTGGCCTTTCAGGTCGTCGAGACGGACATGGTTCTTCTGGAGGTCCTCGAGAGCTGGTCGGTCTACTCTGGGCTCATGGAAGCCAGCCCTCGTCTCCTCGCCGAGTTCCTGCACGCGATCGAAGACTTGAAGGGGTTCCGGGATAGGTTCTTCCCGTTCCATCCACGCGATCGCCTGTGTGCAAAGTGGCACACGCACAAGAGCAGGGCAGAGCGCCGAGCGTGTCCCGACTTCAACGCCGTGGAATGTGCGGGGCTCGATTCGAATGACGACGATCAACGCGATGGCAGTGGTGATGATGGGGGCGACGACCATGAACGAGATAGTGACGATCTCGATGACCAAAGCGTCGACCGTGAGCAAGACAGTAACCAAAACATCAATGAAGATGATGATAGGGACGACGACCATGAACGAGATAGTGACTATCTCGATGACCAAAGCGTCGACCGTGACCAGGACAATGACAATCACGATGAAAATGACGACCACCGCACCGAAGACATGAACAACAGTGACGACAAGGAGGGCTATGTCTGAATTGAAGACCTGTGAGCAGGGGCTTACAACGGAGAAGAGGGAGAAGGAGGAGAGAAAGAGACCTCCGACGCACTAAACGGTGCACAATCAACAAGCCATCCTGCAACGTGCCGCAAGAGCAAACAACCCACCCATGAAGGTGAAGGCGAAGGATCCGACGAAGGCTATGCACATGATCAAGATCTACCACGACCCAGAGATTCTCAGGGACTGAAACGAAGCGCCGAGGCAGCTGGATTTGAGGATCACGATAGTGGTGATGATGAAGGTGATGATGAAGATGGCGATCGAAGAGGATCACAGCAAACACGGAGAAAGACCCGGCCAACGACAAAGACGCGGGTAGAGCGGTCGGATGGCCTGCCTGCTCTGCCTTCCTGCTGGAAGGGTATTGATGTCACGTCTGTACCTAGATTAGGTGTCGTGAGAAGAGGGAGAGACATGCGATTTTCTCTTCAGAAGTTACGTGGAGCAAGGGCTGAATTGCAACTGGAGGATCTGAAAAGATAGGATTCTCAAGAGAGCAGAGAGCTGCCCGGGCCACTCGATCATCGCGCTCACTCACTATAGGGGAAAAAAGAGGGACTTCTTGAGTTCAAGGCACGGCCAGGCCAGGCAAGGCAGATAGATTGCTCTTTTGTAGCCATTGATATGGGTATGATATGATTGCCGTTCAGCAGCTCTGCCATCACACTCAAAACTCACGCCTACACTCTGCACACGGTTTGTGGCACACCGCTTCAGAACATCAACTCATCAACTCTTTTTCTTGTCTTTCTTTCTCTTGATACTCGAATCTCCACCTCCTCCTCCTCCGCCGCCACCGCCGCCCATCAATCCACCAAGACCTCCCATCCCGCCCATGCCGTTCATCATGCTCTGAAGCGCACTCATATCTGGCATGCCGCCACCAGCTCCGCCGGGACCACCCGCGGGCAATTGGCCCTGACTCTGGGCCTGCCTGAGCTCCTCCATGGCCTCCTTGAAGAAGTCGTCTCTAACACCACCGCCACTCACGGCCGAGGAATGCACGGGGAGGATGGTGCCCATCTTCCAGCCGCGGGGGACGGCGACCTCGTACTCCAGAAAATTCTCCGGCACGGGGAGACCGGGCAGGCGCAGCTCGAGCGGCGACTCCTTGGTGGTGGGGTGGTCCTTGAGCCAGCGCCCGATGATGGTATAGAGGTGCGCCTTGCTGCGGATGGTGCGGTTGAGGGGCGCGTGCGTCTCCGGGTCCTTGAGGAGGAGCTTGACCCGGCCCGGGTTGGCCCAGTCCTTGGGGTGCGTCTTCTCGGGCTCAAACGCCATCTTGAACACGTTCTCCCCGACCGCGAACCGCACCGCGCACAGCACCTGCCACGCCAGCGGGTTTGGGATCGCTAGCTGCGCAGACACGCGGCGTCCTTGCTTCTTCGTCCGCGTGCTGTCAAAGTATACCGGGTACAGAGACTGGAACCGCTTGATCTCTTCCCGCGACTGTTGTCGGATTTGAGGGGGTGGTCCGGCCGTGGATGCTGATCCAGGCGCGGGGCGGAACAGGGTTGGGTTCGTTCCTGAGGTGGACGAGGGAGGAGTTGATATCGAGGCGAGTGATGATGCCGTCGTCTGGCTTGCCGGCCGGATTATGTGCTGGTCCGATTGAGGCAGAAACTCAGAAGGGTCGTCAATATCAGGATCCGAGTCGGACAGTTCTTCCACTCGTGCGTGCGACATGTCTGTGAGGGAGGGGATGTGTCGTGTGTCTTGTGTGTATAGACGTTTGTTTCCCTTTCACCTGTCCTCGTCTTTCCTCGTTCTTTCAAACTCTATCCCACATGTGCCGGGTATGAACGTAGACGTCGTCTCGTCGTGAGGGTGGTTGCGCTCGTCAGTGCGAGAGTGTGTTCGGTTTCGTGGTTCGTTCACAATGTGCAGAGGCCGGCTCTCGGATCGCAAAGTCTCAGCCAGGCTGTCCTGCAGCTTTTCGATTTGTCTCCCGCGATTTTGTGATGCGAAACGCAACTGAAATTCTTTTCCCAAATCTAGCGGTAAGTGTCAATTTTGCGTGAATGTGTCGTAGGTGAGCGTATCGAGCGCGGTGCCATTGCATGTGGGGAAATTTCCCTTGTCTGGATTTCCCTCCAAGATGCGGGCTTGGCATGGACAATTTCATAGCCTTACAGCCTTGCTTTACAGCCTTGCCGCTGCACGAGTGTAATTACCCCTGTCCTCCTCCAGGGGAAAGAGGAAACTCAGCCTCGTTGGTATTACCATGACCCACACTCCATACTCCGTAGATGCCCATTTCCAGAAGGGGATATCACTCATTGCTTATTCAATTTTCATCCCTTGACGAGTCTCAGGGGATCTAGCTCAATTCTCTAGCACTGATTCATCTTCGAGCTCTATCTTTATTCAGCAACGCAACAGTGAGATTGACAGGCAGGACACATTCGTCCGCTTATCCGCATGCATTGTTGTTCGTCCGTCCGTCCGTTCTTTCTTCCACAACACTCGGTAAGAATGCCAGACGCATACTACTCCTTGGAGGCACGACCCCTTCTCCAGAGATTACTGAACAGCCTGCTCTGGCCGAAATATGCCCGTTCCAAGCTAGGCTGCCACTACTCGATATCCCACTCGACGTTCTCGCTGTTTCTGATGTACGGGACCGGCATGTCCTTGGGTCCGTACTTTGTCTCTGTGATGGTGAGCCCATTACCCAGGAAGGCAAAGACGTTGCCCGGGTCCTTGTACTGCAGGTCGTAATGCTCGTAATGCGGGCGCTTCAGGAACTTGAGGTGGTGGTGCAGACTGCCTGGCCAGATGTACACGCGGCCGTCGGGTTTGTTGTCCTGGTTGAGTATGTCAAGTTAGCATCGCCACAACAAAGGAGGGCAGCTGTGCTATGTGAAACGGGAAAAAGAAAGAAAGGGATCGCACTCACCTTGTACCAACTCTTGCAGTCCTCGGCCCACACGCTATACTTCTTGTGCCATGCGTCCATGTACAGGTTCAATTGGGTCGTGAGGTCCTGCTTGGGCGCCATCCAGCGGATTCCATCCTCTTGCAACTTCTGACAGCACTGGAGGATATACTCGGCCTGCACCTCGTGGCTGGGGAATGCGCAGCCCTGTCCCCAGTTGCCTCGGGGCCCGTTGACCACAAAGTAGTTGGGAAAGCCGGGGGCGGCGATCGAGGCGTACACGTTGGGTTGCTTCTGGTCTTGCATGACCTGGCCACTGAGGCCTGTGATGCGGAAGTGCGGTTGATACTGGACAAAAAACCCCGTGGCACACACCAAAATATCGACCTTGTGCTCCCTGCCGTCACTAGTAACAACGCCCTCAGGGGTGACCTTGACAATGTCCTCGAAGACGCAGGTGACGTTGTCGCGCACCAGTGCCTCGAGGTAGCCCTCTCCGGGCGTCAGTCGACGACAGCCGGGGCTCCACGCAGGGATGAACTTCTGCTTGAGGTCCTCGCGGTCGCCGAGTTTCCTCGCCATGTCTTCCTGCAGCAACTTCTTCGCAGCGAGGTTCTGCTCGGTCCCGCGCAGGTACATGCGGAAGATGCTGGCCACCGACCGCTCCACGTCCTCGCGGTACTTGAGATGGTAGTCCGGGTCGTCTCGGAACTTTTGCTTTTCCTTCTCCGTGTACAAGTGCTTGCCTGCGGTGCCGGGGTCCGCGGCGTCAGGGTCGGCTTCCTTGTTGGACGTGGACAGAAACGGCGTGGCGATGTACGTCTGATTGCGTATGAAGACAGATGCGTCGCCGTCTCGGCCAGCTTGGGCACCATCTGGATCGAGCTCGAGCCTGTGCCAATGACGGCGACGGTTTTGCCCGCCCAGTCAATACTTCTGTCCCACGCGGCCGAATGCAACAACAGGCCCTTGAAGTCATGCAGCCCCTCGATGGTCGGCCACTTCCACCTGTTGACCACGCCGGCACCGTTGATGAGGACGTCGCAGGTGTCTGTGAAGGTGCTGCCGTCCTTGCGCTTCAGATCGACGGTCCAGTTCGAGTTGGTCTCGTCCCACGTGGCGGCGACGACTTCGGTGTTGAGCTGGACGTACTTCTCGACGCCGTACTTTTTCGCAAACCGCACGAAATACTCCTGGATCTCGTCACTTCCGCTGTAGTAGCCGCTCCACTCGGTGTTCGGCTCAAAGGGGAACGTGTACGTGTGCGCAGGGATGTCGCACGCACAGCCAGGGTATCTATCAATACGGGTTGTCAGGGGGGGCTGGCTTTGCGTGAATGGACCAATTGACCAGGAAACTGACCTGTTCTCATACCACGTGCCTCCAATGGAATCGTTCTTCTCGTAACAGGTCAAGTCGTAGTTCTTCAGCAACCTCTCCGCCTTGTGCGCGAACAACAGACCAGAGGCACCCGCGCCGACGTGGATGATCTTCAACGGCTGCGGCGCGCATTGTGGGTGATCGGGGATGTCATCCGGGGAGTACGGTGCTTCATTGATGAGCGGCATCTTTGTATTTTCCCCGTAACAGTAAGTCAGAGAAACAAAAGAATAGGACAAGGCAGGCTTTCGGAAAGGTACAGTCTAGTATAGGATATAGACAGAGTTCCTCGACCTTTTCTTCCCCAAAGATCGAGAGCACACCATCTATATATACCGTGTTACGCTACGTGCCTCCTCCGCCACCCGTCACTCTTGTATCCTCTTGTCTTGTCTCTAAAAGAGTTCCCCTCCCCTCTAACCCTCGTCCCTGGACATCGCTTGCATCAAACACGTCCGCCGTCTCGGCTTTCTGCTGTGCAGAGATCGCAGCCTATCAGACCACTACCAGACGCCGTCTCATGTCCAAGCCAGCCGCCGTCGTTCGTCCGGTATCACCGCCGCAAGTAACAGATCGGTTGTTGTTCCTCGGGTCTCTCTGACCCTTGATGTGACATGCCAGTGAGTGACCTTCTCCTATTCAGGTATGCCTCCTAGGTGGGCATAGCCGAAATATGCAAAGGGCGGGGTCGGCTTACCGAGGTCAGCCGCAACATTCTCGGGGGTGTTGGTGGTGGTGGTGGGAGAAGGACCGGGGGAGAAAAGAAAGACCTTGGAAGGGCATTCGGAAATAAAGAGGCTGCAAAACAAACAAAACGTCTCGTCATTTGTCCCCCTCGATTGGTTGGGGGGCGGCTGGGGACATAAGAGTATCTCGGCCCCCGAGTCGTAAGAGACGCAATAACCAAGGACAAGATTGGGTTCAAACTAAAGCAGATACATATAGGGGACTCGATGGGCACTTTTTTAACATTCGGTACCCGCATTGCTCGGAGACTCCAAAAGTTTCCTTGCGGATAATGGGATGCAGGGAATAAAATCTGAAAGAGAAAGAGACAAGCGAAAACGAGGCAGGCTGTCAAAATGCTCGGCATCTTTTTTTTTGGCCATTCTATCAGGGATACTTCAGAGGAAAATAAATATATTGCATGCCCCCCTAAACCCAGATCCCCACGAAACACCCCGCTTCATGCGCGAAGGCTATTTACAGAATAGCGGCAGCACCGGCAGCAACTGCCCCAAGAACCATCAGTCCGTTCGAGACCATGTTGGCGCCAGCGGCGTTGCCAGAAGGAGAAGCGCTGGCGCTGGAACCGCTTGTGGTTGCCGAAGCTGAAGGAGTGCTGCTGGAGCCCGAAGAGCTAGCGACCGCGGCACCGAAGATGCCACCTTGAACGGTCTCCGGTGAAGAACCCTGGGCGTTTTGTGCAGCAGATTTGTATGCATCGAGAGTGTTGCCGCTCGATCTATAGAGTGGTTAGCATATGTGTTTGTTGCGTGAGTGGAGCAATGGGACTTACGGTGGGTTGACGACCAGAGCCATACCGCCCTCACAGTGGCCAGTCGCCGAGCAGTACAGCCACAGAGGGTCCGTGCTGTTGACCTGGATCCGCCACACATCCCCATCGTTGGGGAATCCGGAGTACACACCAGCGCCACCACTGATTGGTACGCAGGGTGCATCAAATGAGCTCTGTGCAACACTGTGACCCTCGCCGAAGGTGAATTCAACCCAGTCGCCCTTTGCAGCGGTAACGGTGTCTGGAGTGAAGGTGAGGCCGGGTCCAACTGTGACAGAGTGGATGTTGGATGATGAGGCCTGGGCCGCGGCGGCAGTCGCACTACTGCCTGCGGAAGCAGAAGTCGAAGAACCAGAAGAACCGCCGTAGTCGTATTGAGGGTTGGCGAGGACTGATGTGGCCAGCACACCGAACAGGAGGGTGGTTGAAGAAAGTAGGGACTGCATTTTGTATGTGAAGTGTAGATGTGAGATGAACTGTCTTGTCACGGGACGATAGGGTTGATAGCTCTGCTATGAGAATAGGAGAATTACAATTGTAAAGAAGATTGAACGTTTGGTCGGGTTTTGTATTCGTTGGGGGTGGACGTTAGAGAGGTGAAGGAAGAGCCTCTTTTTACAACGGGAAGTTTCTCAGCTCTTTATATCCCGCAACAGAGTGCGGCCAGGGAGGTACCGGCACAGGGATCAGATACGAATTGACCAAAATTAGCCAAACAGGGAGTGTTTGAGCAACCTCACTCGGGTTCCTGCGCGGCGAATGGCAGATATCCAGTAGACAGAGTGGGGATCATAGACAGGAATATTGACGACGCGCAACCTCCTCGTACCCTGACGACTCCAGACTCTTCACGTTTGAAATCTCTTGGTTGGTTAACGGCCTGGTGGACGAGGGAAACAGGCAAAGGGAAGGTGGAAGGATTCTGGGCAGCTGGACCGCGTCGAGTTTCCGTAGTTTCTGGCCCAAGACGGTTAGCGATCGTAACGAGGTCCAAGGGGGTAGATTGGACCAGAGCAAGCGCCTGTTTGGCCCGGTTGAGTCTTGGTGGAGAGGCCGAAACGCATTGGAAACACGAACCGCATCTCCCGTATCAGACCGGCACCATCACATTCACCAACACCACCATCCTCGTCACCACCCTGAGCTCCTGAATCCTTCTGGGACCCCCATCGCAGACTAGCCGGTTGAGAAGAGCAAAAGAAAAAAAAAGCCATTATCACATTTGATCCACAGAATGATGGCGTACGACGTACCTAGGCAACATCCCGAACCAAAAAGCTAGTGTTTGGAAAGGGTAGAAGTCGAAAATAGATTTTAGCGCAGCTGGCTGGTAACTAGCTCTGAAGCCGTCTGGTGTCTGGTGCCGTCAAAAAGGAAGAGACTGAAAGAGGGAGAGGAAGAGAGAAGGGTGGATTCGTGGAGACTAGAGGGAAGCGCCCTAGCTTGGGATTTTTTGCAATGCGGATAGAGGCTGACACGCAACCAGCAAGCAAAGGGGAGACTTGGGGGATGCAGGTAATGGAACATCCCAGTAGTTAGTGCTGCTGGGCGAGTTATGCCGCCTACTAAACAGCTTAGTGGATGGCTAGCAGCAGGTGCTGTGGGCGCTCGGGGGCGTCATGGATACCCAAGGCACCTATAGTAGCTAGTGATGGTATTAGTCGCCTCGAAGGATGACTAACCGCTCGTGCCGCTTCACCTGCCCCATGCATGTTTGCCACAGCCTCGCCATGTGCCAAAATAGGCCATGCGAGGCTGTCACTCAGCGCACGTCTCTTCTCAGCCAACAACACACTGACCATTAGGTGCCGACAACCTGTCATCAACAACACCACTTCTGGTCTTCTCACCACAGGTTCGCCACCAGCGCAGCTCGAACGAGACGGAAAAGACCGAAATTCCCCCCGGGTGCTGGCGTCACTTTTCTCACCTGGGAAACCGTCCACCTCGCGCGGCCTCTTTCCGGGGAAAAGATATATATTTAGCCCTCTACCCTCTACTGGGCTTGCTGGATGAGCCAATCGGTAATCCAAACCCCATTTCCACTTCATCTACCTTTTAGAAAAGAAAGAATCCATCTGCGAACAAGACGCCATGCTAGCCCCTGATTTCATTGCTTCCTGCCCACCTGATGAACGAGGTTTGCTGGATGTTGAGGCGGAAATTTGCCCTCTGGTGACGTGTGCGCGCGGATGGATCGCAGACTGATTATGTGACAATGATTCCAACAAGAGCTACTCAGTACACTATCAAGGCATAACGAATAGATAATGAATTATACAACCCCTCCTTCCCGCTGTCCCAAGAAGCCGCAGTCCTACTCTAGGTTCGGTTCAATGCCAGAGATTGCATCCACTTACCCGAATCATACCCCATCTCCGAAGAGATTGCCATGCATGCTTCCAACCGTGCCGCCAGTCAGTCTCATGGTCAGTTGTTGATCCCAAAAATATCGCTGACTTGTTTGGAGTATGGCCTGTAAGCCAGCACTCGCACCACTGCACGCGCTCATGATTTGCCCTCCCAACTGCCATGCTGGAGAACCCTCTCCTCCCGTCGCCATCAACATGGCCGCGACCCAGATCATGCTCGGGCGACATTCATTCCCGATTGGGGCAATAGGCTTGCCAACTAGGGTCATACAGTGAAGTCGTTGAGCCCATTCCATCACCGAGTAGATCGCCTCCCCGTTCATGAAGATGCAAAAGGAAAACAGGCCAATCACCAGCAACCGCTCCTTCTCCTCGAGCTGGTCCTGTTGAAGCAGGTCAAATGCCCGAAATGCATCCAACGTCATTGCATGCACCACTGCTGCGGTCTGGTCCCCATTTCCTCCTGCCTCGGGAAGGTCGGCAACTTGCAGAGTCCATAGGGACATTCTTTCCACGAGATTCAGGAGCGGCATCTTGATAGGACTGCTGCAGAACAGTTCTGAGAACCCCGGGGGTAACTTGTCCAGCCGAGCACGGGATACCGGCAGAGGTTGGTGGTGAGATGCTTCCGCTACCTGCGACGCATCCTCGAAGCTGGATCTCTTAACATGGTCAAAATGTCGGTAGTTCAAGAAGTTTTCGAACCTGGGATTGATCAGCAATGGCATAACTGGGACACCCTGGACAGTGAACTCTTACTGGAGAAGTGGAATCTTTACCCATCTGCTCAACGATGGGCTGTCCATTCCGCCCCGAAGTTGGATGATGTGCCGTAAGGCCCCAAGATGAGTCCCCATCGCATCGATGTTGTCGTGGAGAAGCTGAAAGTGTCATTAGAAGAGCTTGACCATAACTAGGGATGTATTACCTCAGTCCCAACCAGCAGAAGAATTGTCATCATAACAGCATCAGAGGCACATGTCTCCGTCGAAGAGATTCTTTCGCGGAGCTCTCGGATAACATCGTTTCGCTGTGATAAAAGCATGTCGCTTGTACTCTGCGTTCCCGGTCCAAATCGCTCTCGCATGTCTGCCGCCCAAACGAGCACAGCGTTTGCGACCATACGATCTTGGAACATGACTCCATCGAGGAAGTCGCCCGGCTCAAAGAGGATTGTTCTGTGTCGGCGGTGGATAGCAAAAGGAGCATAACACTGAAACACTGGCAGACGAGAATTAGCTGGGACAGAGTCAATCGGAGAGAGACGGCTCACAGAATTCGAATGTCGCATTTGGGTCCAGCTCGTGGTCCATCCTGAGGCTGTCACCAAGGTTCCAATGTTCCAGGAGATCGACGACAGTTTGGAAGGCAGCACTGCCCCCGTCTGTGACTGTCTCGTTTGCAGCAGACCTGGGTGGCATCGACTCCGCGGGATGAGAAGGCTGTGCATGAGCCGACGACGACGAAGCTGATGAAGAGTGGCGGCGGTGCGCAGACTGGCTGCTGGCACTTGCCGCCGGATTTCCGAGCTTCATCCTGTACATGTACCCCTCCTGCGTCAATTTGGACCTGACGGATCCCCAGGATGGGTTTCTGTTCTTCATCTCGTCCGGAATGACAAGACTTGGGGCTCGCGAACTGATAGTGATATGGTCAACGCAAGTGCAGCGTAACAGCTCGAATTGATTCACGACACTCCATCCTCCAACGGCGTCTATATAGCAAGAGTGCCATGCTTGCCCAGCTGAGTTCCATGAGTTCATCTTTCCCTGGCGGGAGCATTGAGGAGTCTCAAGTCTGATCATCGCGCAGCCTTGCCAGAGTGAATTACCAGATCTGCGAAGACAGCGATAGTGCTGCTTCCCATTTTGTTCGCGGGTGGAGAAAGGCGGCCTGTGAGGTGAGTTCCTTCTGGTGAGACGTCCTGGAGTCTCATGGCCGCAAGGCAAAGCGGCCCGTCCAGGTTCTAGCCACTGAGTAATGGAAGTGGCTCGCCAGGTATTCGTCGATGAATCCCAAGTTCACTCAAGCCAGCCGCATTGGCTTACCTAAAGTGTGGCATTCTTCAATGAGCTATACCTGATCCAGTGTTTGTCCAACTCTCCAGAGTATTGGCTGGGCGTTTGGTGGTCCGTGCGCTGAACATCTCTCATAGGTTAGATTTGGCTGTCCCTTGCTGGACTCCCTGCAGAATTTAGGCTCTCCAACTGTCTGACAGCCTATCATAACAATCCATCAGCCTGGGTTCGGCGATCCCGTCGCCAGGGTCCTGCAAAGGTGGTGAATTGCAAATGGCATATTCGGTAAGGCTTGCTTTCTGCACTTCCATAATCCGAATCTCATCGGCGAATCTCTGTCAGCGTTCAGACGCTCCCCGAAAACAGGTGCAATTCCTGATTGTGGAAATTTTTGGCTGGCGGCAGCGGTTTTTGCACCAGGGAAAAAGAGGGGGTTGCCAATTGCCGACACGGAAAAGCTTCACATGATAAGCATAGCCATCAGACCTCGTGAATGTGATGGATGTGATGGTGTGACAGGCCCGGACCGATCGCTGACAGTCGACATGTCACTTCATTCGCCCGGGTCTGGGGACGTGGTTCGGCTCGTGCAATGTTGTCATCTGGCGATGGCGACTTCGTTATCAGGAAATTTTTCGGCTCTTTGGAGAGGGGCCGTCCAGTTTTGTGTTGCAACTTCCCAAAACTCCCAGACCATCAGAGATTTGGTCGCAACGTGTATCAATCGTTGCCTGGGTGGGAAAATTCACCCCTCTCCATCCTCCAGCAACGCTTGTCGCGCATGTGGTTGGCAGAGGGGTTTAGTGTCGGTATCTTGAGGCTATCTTCAAAGCGGTATGTGTATCATCAAAGGTATCCTGGTCGGCATCAAGCGGCCAAGAGCCCCTTGTGCAGATGTGGTGAGTGTAGGTGATCGTTGTGTTTGTGGGGGCAAATGTGGTACGTAGATGTCCGTATAGGCATGATCCGGCACGGGGCTTTTGATGTACAATCTTGGGAAAGTGAACTCGCTTCGAGTCCCAAAGGATCCGAAGGTGACCGACTCAATGTGCTGTCGAGAAAAGAGCTGCTCCCTTGGAAAGACCGGATGCGTGGGCTGTGGGCAGCCCGGGTAGTGTCTCCTGGTGCAATTGATTAGAGAGAGAGATGAGGCTCGTAGGAACAGCTCTCGCCCTGGGACCTGTGTCACAAATACTGAGCATGATAAAGGACTGCTAGATAGTCCACGGCATTAACATTGAGACAGGGAGAGCTATAGGGCACACCGCAGAACAATGCGGAGGAGTGATATAACGATAATATCTCTGTGAGATGGGACGAGCATGTCGGCCGTAAAGGCGAGGGAGGTTCGTGTTTAAATACGACAAGACGCAGAACATCATGAAGTGTACTGGGCTCGGTGCACAGCACGAAAGGAGTAAAGGGAAAGTGTGGTTGACGAGGTTGGCGCTGGTCTGGCTGGCTGGCTGGCTGGGATCTCACATGCAAACCAAAATGCCCAAGAATTCAACCTCGGAATATTCGGCCCCAGACGAAAACAACAGATACAACGGCCAAAGGTTGGTCACGGCATGCGCCATCGGGCTCAGCGAATATCATTGCGAGATTCACTGGACAGTCAAGAGTCTAGGTCGATAACGCCTGGGTTTATAGATATGGAAGCCGCGATAAAATCCCTGAGCGCGATGCTGTGGGTGCTGGCTGCGCTCATGTCCAGTGACATACGAAAGTCTGGATGTTGTTCACCAAATCCACTCCGCTGGTTGCTCTCGAGTTCCGTCGACCTGACAAGAAGGCTAATAGACAAACAACATTAATACCTTTGCAAATTGTAAATGCACCAGCCCGAAAACTCCCCTATGAGGACAGTAGGGTGTCTAGCAGTGGTCTACTCGCCAAGTGTGCACCAATGCCCTTCCTCGACTTCGTGACGTGAACTAATCCCTTCTCTCGAGCTCAGATGGTGGCCAAAGAACACGGGACACAAAAACAGAGGGGTGGTAACAAGACAGACAAAAACCACAAGGACGAATCTCAGACACATCTGGGCACAAAACGGGGGAAGAATGGAGGATTCACGCAGGGTAGTGTGGATGTGCCTCGAGGCTGCTGGAGAAAGGGGCAGACAGCCCATTGGAAGGTAGCATAGTCGAGGTGCTCAAGGTGAGCAGAAGGGTGAATTGCAAGCAGGTTAAAGGCACCAAGGGCAATCCACGAAGTAGCGGAATGGACTGTCTGCAGAACTCAGGCAACGTATATGTTGTTTGATCCGATGCCTCACCTACCATTGCGCCCTCGGTCAAATGCACCAGGCGCGATGGGAAGCTGCGGCATTGTAACGATATAGTTCTGCTCTTTCGAGGTTCCGTTGACATGTTTCAGAATCTGATTTTGATATTGTCACATCTATAGTTTGGCTTTGGCAGCACCGCCAGCTTTTGAGAGAATGGGTTCCATCTTTGTTGCTGTTCATGCTCGTTAGCTCTCCATCCTCTCGCCGCCCAACGTTGACAGACGTACCTTTCATGATATTTCCCTTGATCTTCAATTTTCCACCCATAAATAGCGCCTGGGCTTTCGTCTTGCCGACGAGTAATTTGCCAAAGTTCTCGTCGGAGAGGTGAAGTGTCACTGTTAACCTCGTTTAGTCTTTCCTGTCTTCTCTTCTCCACTGGTGGCCGGGTGAAAACTTACCATCAGCCTTCTTGCCCGCGGGGGCCTCGCCCTTGCCAACCTTTCCAGTCTCTTTGAGATCGATATACCACGCCTCTTCCTTGCCGCTGCTGTTGGTCAGCTTGAAGGCGAAAACGGCGCCTCCTTGCTTGATGGCACTCTTCCGCTCGGCATCGTTGGAGGCGAGGGACTCATTGATGGCATCAAAGGCCACGGAGGAAGGAAAGGCGTCTGAAGGCTGCAGTTAGTTCTGTCACGTCTTGGGTACAAAGTGTGAAGGGCTGCTTACCGTCCTTGAGAGACATTCTGTAGCAGACTCCGGGATTAGAAGGAGAGGACTGGGAGACACGGAAAACTCAGTGATGGTGAAAACGCCGGGTAGGGAGAAAGCACAAGACGAAACGGGTCGGCTCAAGAGGTATTCGAGCGTGACGAACTCGATATTTATGGAGATGGGAGCAAGAGTTGCAGTCGGGAATGATCACATGGCCATTGTGCAGATGAGCCGCGAGGACGGAAACCGAAGATGAAGTCATCTTGCGCTTAGGAAAACATGTGAAAGCCCCTGCCACCAGCTTTCGTTTCCAACGCCGAGGCTCAATCCGCACCACCTCACTTTTCCTGCTACGCCATGGGTTCGCTGCGAATACATGTCCGATGTCGCACCCTACATACGCAATCATGCTGAGATGTATTTCTTATAGAGAACGCGTGACTCGGAAGAATCTGCAGTATTCAGTCCTTTCATCAAAGGATATTAGCTCAGGACTTTCTTAGAGAGTCATTGCGAGCCACGAAGAATATTTCTGAAGACGGCGCAAATACTGAAATACTAAAACGCCCGAGGTTCCTTCCACAGTCGCTTTCCCTGGTGCCAACCAATATATCAGTCTTGAGGTTAGAACGATCAGAACATTCAGGGAGACGCGACGCAAATATAATATGTTTTGTGTGAGATAAAGTAGGGAGGGCACGGTCTACCTTATCAACACGTTTTCTATACAAAAAGTCTGGGTATCATTGCTTTTTGGGGATCCCACGGAACACTGCGTGATGTTCCACACCGCAGGATCTTCTCAAAACTCTGGTTTAACGATCGCGTCCTGACATAGCACAGCCATGCGCTTGAAAAACCTTCGCCACTCCAACGGGTCACCCGATGCCTTGACGAAACACACCTCTATCAGGCCTTCGCTGACCACTTCCATTGCAATGTTGCCACTTAAGGGACAGCCACGGCTATCCTGCGTTTTCACCTTGACCAGACACTCATAGTCTTCAGCCGTAGGTCGAGGAATATTGGGATTCGGCACCCCAAGCCGGCTCAAAGCCTCTAGGATATTGGGGACAAGGAGATTCAACGTCCACCCAGAATAGAACTTCGTCAACCCCGAAGAGGGTAAAATGTCATGAAACCGCCGAGCCATCTGTGTCCGGCTCAGAGGAACGCTGGGGTTAGACTGAAACTGTGACATCGATGGCTCGTCTTCGAGATATTGTGCTGTGGTCATCGACTGTGTTGCCGACGTGAGACCTGCTCCTACTTGCGTGCTTGATATAGCAAGTTGCTTAGGTCGACCCCAGTCAAATAGCATATCTTCGCCAGGTGTTTCTGGTTGGGTTGATGCGAATTTGGTCCTGAAAGCCCCATCGATTTCCATCGCGTCTTGATGTCGACTCCTTTGCGTACCTGCAAAGGGATCTGCATCGAAACTAACATGGAGCGCTTCAAACATATTTGTGGCCATTGTGATCGGGTCCTTCAATCGGCCCTTTTGGTCCATAAATCTGTTTGGTCTTGTAAACCAGGGATGCCGGCGCACGTCCTCAAGCGAGAAGCGCGTTTTGACGTCGACTCTCATCATACCTCGAAGAAGGGACAGGACCTCGGAGGGGAGGGAGTCCCACAACTCGTCGGACGGCTTGCCGTTACTCTGGACATACTCGCTAAACTCATTCGGCCTCCCATACTCATCACGACCCTCGATTGGTCTGCTCCAAGGCGTATTTCCTGCAAGCAAAACAAACAGGACCACTCCACAAGACCAGATATCCGCCACGTTGGCTGCGTAACCACTTCCCTTCGTTCCGCCTTGCGTACTACACGACAGGACTTCTGGGGCAACGTAGGGTGGACTCCCGCACAGCGTAGTTGCGAGTTTCGTCCGCCCGTGGTATTCGAATAACGTGGCCATTCCAAAGTCTGCAATCTTGAGGTCTCCATCCGCAGACAGAAGAACATTTTCGGGTTTGATATCTCGATGAGCCACGCCTTTAGAATGCATGTAGCCGATTGCACTGACAAGCTGGGTGAAATAGACGTGTGCAATGTCTTCTGCAACACCAGCATCGGCTTCAATCTTGTCAAAAAGGTCACCGCCCTCGGCCAATTCCATTGCTATCCAAAACCAAGCAGGGTCATCACCGTGGTGGTAAAACTCAATGATGTTCTTGTGGAGGCCGATGTGCTTGTGTAGGGATATCTCCATCTCCAATTGTTTTTGCTTGATGCGGCCATATTTCTGTGCAAATAGTTTATTGATGAATTTGACTGCAAAGACGGGATTATCGGAGCTGAGAGGAGCGGCTTTCTTGATGCTGTATGGAATCATCAGCAAATTTCCCTAATGCACTGCAACACTGAGGGCAGGAAGTCAAATACCATGCGTATGCGCCAGAGCCGATGGTGGGAGAGACAATTCGGAAAGGCAGTTGGGTCGGCAGAGGTGCCAGCTGAGAGTGAGGGATCCCGTTCATGACGGAGGTTGGCGACGATGTTCAGGTCGAGCAGGACAATGTTCAAGGCTATGCATTAATCGACGGTAATTCCATGATAGCGGTACGCCTCCAAATGGTTTACCACGCGGAGCAACGCGTCGGGTTACAGACTGAGGCGCGACAACAGTAATGAAGTGGTTGACCGAAGCCCCGGGTTACGCCCCACGCGCAGTCGACGTCATTTGGGGGGCTGCTTCACAGTGCTGTTACTACAGCGACCAAAAAGTCGACCACTGAGGGTAAACAATCTTCCCTACCATTTGTAACTTTCTTGGGCGCAGTCGATCTTGCCAGCACAAGCACGACTCAACTCAACAACTTCACCCTTCGCTTTCCCTGATCATCTTGACATCTTTTTCATCTTTTACTTATCCTCAGTTCCAGTCATTACTCTCCGTATTGCGGGTCTACAACCACTGCTGTCAAAACTGTAGTTGTCCAGACCATTCTTCCGTTTTCAGCATTCCTTTACTCGCATTCTGGCCGCTTGCAGCCCGCAGCTTAAATACAGCTCCAACATGGATTTCTCGCTTGAGGACTCACAGAACGCTGCTCCAGGATACCCTAACATGGCTGAGCAACAGAAACTCAGTGCCTTGCCCAGGAAAGCAGACACCCAGAGTGTCACCAAACGGTAGGACCACTCTCTTCCCTCACTGCGTTCAAAGCACGGGGCTTATCAAGCAGACTTCAATCCGAACTTATGAGCCTCATGATGTCTCCCACGCCGGGCATCTCTGCCTTCCCTGACACCGACGGCAACATGTTGCACTGGACCGCCACTCTGATCGGGCCCAGAGATACAGCCTATGCAGACCTCACCTTCAAACTCAGCTTCGAATTCCCCAACAACTATCCTTACCGTGCCCCCACCGTCATCTTCAAGACACCGGTCTACCATCCCAACATCGACTTCAGCGGAAGGATATGCCTCGACATTTTAAAGGACAAGTGGAGTGCTGTTTACAATGTCCAAACCGTGCTGTTAAGTCTACAGAGTTTACTGGGAGAGCCCAACAAGTATGGTTTTGCTTGTGTTTGAAAAATAAACTGCGATACTGATACTCGAGTGCAGTTCCAGTCCGCTGAACAGCGAAGCCGCCCAACTTCACCAGAGTGACCCTGAGGAATTCCAGCGAAAGGTCTTGGCTCGTCACCAGGATCTTGATGACTAGACATGGAGTTAATGTGCACGAGCACGATCTTGGCCATTGCTATGGAGTTCGCCATGACTGGACATGATGGCTACGCGCATACCCCTTGCATTGGTTCATAAGCGTTGGGCGTTGGTGCGACGTTGTTTCATTTTAAGGTGGTGGTGATTGAGCGCGGTTTAGGGGTATATCCTACAGGTCAACAAAGGGTGTGCTCGAACAAGCGAAGGACGTCCTGGTGCTGGTCTTTGAAGTCATGCCCTTGAAGTTTTGTATCCACACAGGCGTAAAATATACAACATTGCATCCTTTGATGTTTCCTCATTGTGCCCAGATCTTCCCTATATGTTTTTCCGGCAATTCCAGGTTACATTGTGCTCCGATGCCGCTGTTCCAAAGCACTTTTCTGTCAGCATGCCGTAGTCAGAGTTTCTCGTCGACCATGAAGCGGCTACTGCCATCATCCAATCCCTCAAAAAGTTCGACACCCCAACTCTTGCTTGGGTTGTTGAACCTTGACCTCTTGTCCTGCTCTACGATCTTCAGCATCTCCTTGTCCGTGAAAGACACCTTGAGCGACCTCAGATTCTCCTCGATCCGATCTCGATGCACACTTTTGGGTATGACAATGGTTCCGCGCTGCCTGCCCCAGGCGAGGATAGCCTGCGCGGTGGTGACGTTCTTTGTGGCGGCGAGGTCGGTCCAGAAGGGGTCCTCGAGGATGGGGGGTAGGTCCGAGTACTTGCCGTCGTAGGTAGGGTTCATGTTTGCGAGGGGCGAGTAGGCGATGACGGTGATGTTGTTCTTGAGGTGCCAGTCGACAAACTCCTGCTGCTGCAGGTATGGGTGGGTCTCAAACTCGTGGGCCAGCGGCCGGATCTTGCACTTGGCCAGCAGGCTGTCCAGCTGGCGCGGCGAGAAGTTGGACACCCCGATGTGCCGGGTCAGGTTGGCCGCCACCAGCTCCTCCATGGCGGCCCATGTGTCGTGGATGCTCGTGTCCTGGTCGATGACGGTGCGGCCGGGTTTTTGGCCCGGCAAGAACGCCACGGGCCAGTGCATCAGGTACAGATCCAGGTAGGGGACGTGCAGGTCGCGGAGCGTCTTCTCCAGCGCCGGCCGCACGTTCTTGGGCTGGTGCGCCGTGTTCCACAGTTTGGATGTGATCCAGTACTTGTGGCGCGAGGGGGCTGCGGACGAGTTGCTGAGTGTGCGTCCGACAAAGTCTTCATTGTCTATCGAGAGTTGTCAGCCTCGTTTTGACCTTTGTCAAGATCAAACTCTGACTAATCCCTTCCCAAGTGAGGAGGAATGGGATCTTTGTAAGACTCGAATAAATCTCCCTGGGGTTGTTAGGCGTTCCGACTTACCATAAGCAGCAGCCGAATCGAGGTGTTTGTATCCCGCCTCGAAAGCATATTCGACAGCGTTTGAAGCCTGCAGTAAAAGATTTCCCACGGGAATATCAATGTCAGCATTTTGATAAGTGTTCCCTTCTCAGACACGTTAAAAAAACCCCCCAGGGTTTCTACGATGGTGGGGGAATTTCAATACAAAAATAACAACACGACGGTGGTGATAACGGGGGAGAAACGGACATCTTCGTCCTTGGAATTCCATAACCCCAAGCCAACATGCGGGATCTCTTTGATCGGAGTTTTTGATAGAGGGTGTTGGTGGATGGGGACCTGGTCTTCCGCCAGCGACGCAGGCAGAAGCGTTGTCACTAGACAGAGACTCAGACTGAGACTGATGGAGAGCGCAAGGAAATGTGGGGACGAATGTTGTCGCATTTTGACCACCGCAGAAATTCGATGAAATTGAGAGGTTGGTTATTTGATTCAATGGATCAAGAGAGAGCACAGAAATGATGATGTCTCTTCTCACTCGGACGGAATGGACTGAGTTGGATTGCACATGTAAGGATGTAGCAGAATGGCGTCTTGCGTGTATAGCGGAGCGTGAGGCGACCAGTGCTCGATCTTAATGTCGTCATCCTCATACTTCATTTGTACAAGTGCCCCAAGGCGGGCCGGACAGCGCATCCGCGAATAGCGCATGGCGTATAGGACTAGCGAATGACTAGATAATCCACCTACCGACCTATTCAAACAACATGCCATCCATCGAGCCATGTACGAGTGTGTGCAGCATAAAGAAAGATTGTAGCGCCCGAAAAAGAGACAAGATATGTCAACCTCCAGACCTGATCAGCCCCACTTTTTATTAATAGATAAATATTAACACCACAGAAATCCTTCCACAATTCCTCGCCAGAACTGGTCAAACTAGCATTCGGCTTGCAGGCGTTCTGATGACGAATTGTCAACAACCGATCCTCCCTCCGAGCGATATAAATACAGATACAAGGGGTATACAGTTAGTATCACTGACCTCCCTACCTCGTCCTCCTCCTCCTCCCTCCTCCGCCGAACCGAATAAAAAAACCCTGCGAACCCGGGTTTTAGCTCACCACATCCTCCTGTTCAACTGGAGGATGTGGCAGAGTTTTTGCTTTTCGTCCGCAATGTCTTCTGAAAAAATGTTCCTAATTTCTCTATTGGACTGAGAAAACAAAGCCCTAAATCTAATGTGTATAGATCATATACGCCTGTCAAGCCTCTCTAGATCTGCATTGCGTGTTTGCTTCAAGTCAGTAGCCGGCCTTGGGACAGGGGGAATGTCGAGAATGCACTGATCTATGCTGCTGCACGGAGCCATGTGTCTGTGGAGACTAAGTATTGCCCACTAGAGACAGTCTGATCAACTGATGGTTAATCATATATATCGAGCCATGGAACACCGTGAGAGCACTGACAGTCAAAGGTAAAGACAGTTTTGCTGCACCAACACCTTGGTACTGACCTTCTTCAACAGGGACTCGAAGCTCTCATGCAGCCTGGTCTGGCAGCAGTATGTGTAGAGACCAAAACACCGAATGAAAATCATCCGTCTCCTTTGACTTCCTCCAGAGTAATCAAAGAAGTGTGATGTTAATGGGAAGGAGAGTCGCGTCTATGTCTCTGGTCTCGATAAGTCCGTGCACTTTATCATGGCTCGCGACGCCTCTGACGAAACTCCAGTCACCAAAGGGTCGTCTGAATCCAACGGCAGTGTCATGATTCTGTTTACAGAAGAGATGAAAGACTGGTTCGAGATGGCTTTCCGCTCCCAGTCGGAGGAACATACTGTTGATTTCAATAAGGGCTTCGTCATGGCTGTTGATAGCGATATGCCTTGATTTGGCAGAGGTCGCATCGAGAAGTCGGGCTACGATCATGCCTACTCACCTGGAGTGTTCATGAGTAAACTGGTATGGGAACTATTTCTGAAAGGAAAAGAAAAGTACAAAAAACGGAGAGAGGAAACGAGAAGATAAAAAAACAAAGACAATGTGGGAAGAAAAAAATGAAGAAAAAGCAAAAGACAAGAAAAAAACCTTGGGAAAAAGGAAAAGACAAAAAACATAGTATGAGGGCCAGGTTGCCCTGGCCAGAAATGGCCTGAGTAACCCGCGACTCATATCTGCATTTCGGTAGAAATCATCATCACGACGGCTTTTCCACCCCAACCATACATCATCTTTCAAATCCCTCCTCTTTTAGAGCCTCTCGGTCGGATTGACCTGTTCTCACGCGCACCCATCTCAGATAAAGCGGCCTTGCCCTTCCACAAGGCTGCACCCCCTTTTTTTCCATTCTACCCGCGGCGCCTCTTCTTGGGCACGAGACTGCAAAGGGAAAATAAATGGGTGCCTCTGGATTCCGGATGAAAGGTGGCCTATTAGGAGACTTGGGTCGAATAGCATCGGAGGGCCAGCTTTTGTGTAACGTGCTGCTGTCAGTAAAGCTTTGCACGGCTACCTAAAGTATCTAACCTGGTAAACGACTGAGGGCCTGATGCCGGATTATAACCCCTCCATAGGCCCTCATCCCGCAAGCCCGCAGGGTGCAGGCAAACTGCGGAAACAATACCGCCCGTTTCGATGATGATGATGATGCGTATACCTCGTACTCGGTCTAGGATCTCATGCTACACATCCCTCTTCATTGTGATAGGGATACCGAGTACCATATTCCTATCCCGCGACACACCAAAAAAGGCAGTAGTCTCTTTTGGCCCCCCGTGTGGCGGCGGGCTGCTGGCTAGCTGGACTGCGGACTACAAGTATAAGCTCCCTGGCACCATCCTAATCAGGAACGATACCCTCTTCCGGTTAATCAGAGCCTAACTAGCACACCCCCCGCGTGCCCCGTTGGGGGGACCGGGACGACATTCCACCGCCCATCTGTCCAGATGCGCCAATGATGTCTTGAGCAAGCCGTGTTAATTCGGCCACCCCCCATAATACCCCCCCTGAAAAACCATCCGGAGGAATCGAGACTAAGTCCTACGCTTATTTGTTGTCGATCGCCGCAGGCCCTAGCCGGCTAGCAGGGCAAGGGGGTCAGCCTTGTTTGTGACCACAGAGTTTGCTTTGCTCTCTTGAGCGAACTTTTCAGCTTCAATTGTAAGTATTCTTGCGCCTTCATGGTGCGCCTTGAAAGTTTGGGCAGCATAGGTAGGTAGGGAGGTAGGTTCAGAGTAAAAGGTATAAAGAAGGCAATGTCCAGGTCTACTTCCCTTGAGCTGTTTATCAGCAAAGCGCACCAGAGCACCACGCAGGACTGAAATCAATCGACCGACAAAAATGTCTTCCTCCAAGCCCATATCCTTCCCAGAATTCCCCATCTCCCAAATCACCATGCCCACCGACGACTTGTTCAACGCCGCGTACACCTACGTCCAAGAGAACTGTACCAAAGCGACACTCAACCACTGCGCCCGCAGCGTCGCCTTTGCTCTCATCCTGCTCCGCAAGCTTCCGCCCTTGACAGCCAACCCGGACATTGACAGGGAAGCCATCATGCTCTCCATCATGCTGCACGACTTGGGCTGGGCGACGACCCAGTCCCTGACATCCAACGACAAACGGTTCGAGGTCGACGGCGCAGAGATTGCCCGCAACTTCCTCCGCACCGAGACCGCCGCCGCCGATGGCGTTGGGCCGGGCGAGAAATGGGACAAGCACCGCCTGCAACTGATCTGGGACGCCATCGCACTGCACACGACCCCGAGCGTCGCGCAATACAAGGAACCCGAGGTCCTGGCCACCCAGACGGCCATCACCGCCGACTTCTTGGGGCCCAACCTCCCCGTCCCCGTGCCCGGCGGGCCCATAATCACCGTCGACGAGTACAAAGAGATTCTCGGGGTGTGGCCCCGCCTCGGCTTCAAGGAGGAGCTGCGCGCCACCCTTTGCGGGCTCTGCCGCACCAAACCCCAGTCCACCGTGGACAATTTTGTCGGCCAGTTTGGCGCGGCGTACGGCACGGACGGCCACGGCGGCGGGAGGGCAGAGTTCCTCAAGATTTTGGAGGACAATAACGTCGTCCACCTCTTGGAGGGCGGGTTGACGGCCCTGGAGCAGTATGAGAAATGAAACCTGAAGGTCCAAACACGATCGAAGTGACTAAATTGACAATCAAAGAACGTTGTTTTCTGGGTTAGTTTGGCGGGTGGGAAGGGATGAGAACAAAAATGGAAGGGAAAGGAAGGGAAAAATTTGGAATGAAAGGCAACACATCGTAGTGTTTGGGGCAGAATGATATCCAAAAATCCCAATGACGGCCGAATTCTCCGCCGTAATGACCAGCGCATTTACCAATATATAATGATCGATCCATTTGGCTAGGATATTCTCCTTCCCTCGCCTTCCGGTTCTGCACTTCCATATCGAACATGACAATAACGACATTAGGATGTTTTCTCCAACGCGTAGATAGAAGCCATAGGTTTTCTAGAGATTGTGAGTACACAGGCAGGACTGCTTGCTTCGACGACACGTAGGCTCTGGACACAGAAATCTCAAATCCGGCTCCTACGACGTGCCTCTTTGGCCACGGCGTCGTGCGGGTGGTCCATGTCCACAGGCCTGTGGATCAATCCGTCTTGAGTTCTTCTTTCATCAGCCCAATCTTGTCCCACAATCGTGTATCGCGAGTAAAGCTGCAAATCGATCCAAGATACAGCACAACACAGCACGGATGATGACAAGGAATTCGTCGACGAAGAATCCACACGGTGCCGACTCGAGAACGTAGCAATCGCATGATTGTCTTGCAGGTTTTCATTGGCGAGTCGCGTCAATTTCGACATGCTCTCACTGCGTTCTGATAAGATCTTTCCACGGTCGAGAGCCATGTCGAACCAACCCTATATAGCCGAGGAGATATGTCGAGGTTGAGTAGATTTGTGTGGCAACTCGGATTTGAGATCTAGTAAGCCAACGAGAAGTACCAAAGCGGTTTGCTTTCTGGACAACAGTTGTTCAAAGAAAGTTGCAGCCTTCTATCTGCCATTGCCTCCACATGTGTTCCACGGCTGACCGCAACGTCTCCGAATGATTGCACAGTACATGATACTCACCTCCCACCGTCCATGAACGGGCAAATGCATCTATATTTACGGCAATTTTGTCAAATTCTCGCGTCAGAAGGTTGCTCTGACCCGTTTCAGTCTGTCTCTTGGACACACCGTATACGTTACCGATGATTTTATAAGCCATGACAACCAAGCAGAGAACGTTCTTCTCCTCCATTGTGGCCTGCGTACCGGTTGATTTGTCGCTCACTATGCGGAGCCGTTGTTGAAGAGAGGCGCACCGAAGGTAGAACCTCATGGACTGCCAGTACAAGCGCAACAGGTCTATTCAATCCTAGAGAGGTAAGGTTTAAAGCAGACACTGGTCATGCGTTTCATCACTCCAGCCGAGCCCAGCCTGAGACTTTGTTTCAATGTTTTCCATCTCTTTGTTGTCTCTTTTCATATAGGACTGTCGGGATATTCAAAGCAGCAGTAGGAGCAGTGGTAGGGAGGAAAGAGGTTCTGTGTGACCTCGGCTGCATGGATGTATCGCTCGCCTGCTAGTGGTAATAAGCGAGCTCGGCTCACCAGAGGGCGGGTTGGATAGAGCCGAGAAGCAAGCAGTGCGGGTCACGACAAGGCTGCGGTGCGGACGCCACGGCCGCAGAGGCACCAGAGGGAATGATTATGTGTATTGAATTGTGGGCACAAGGAGTTGAAGGAAGTACCCTGGTGCCTGGGCACCTTGGCACCTTGGCACTCTTGGTCCTCCATATATCATTGACGTCTTCAGGACAACATCGGCTTCATTCCAGCCACATGCAACTCCGTTGCTGACACCAATGGATCCTTTATAACGCCGCTCTGAGTCACCACATATCCACCCTCACTCTCATTCTGGGACCACTTCCCGGCTGGGCCAAAGGTCAGCCTTACCTGCTAGGCTCGTGGTCAGACTCGTAGCCAAAACCAAGTCAATATCCGCATTGAGTCGTGGACATAACATAGCCATGTCAACTTCCAGACCTCAGCCATGTACCTCCTCGGAGCTTGTAATGCCTCGCCACGCCCTTATCAGGCAGAAGCTCCCCATCGGCCGCTGCTGACTCTCTGACCCAACCTCAGGGCGGTTCCTGAATCTTTCGAATATCGGCTGAAGTTGAGTGCAATCCACCAACCACAGCGGTCAGCCGTGGCCTCGTACGCTTCAGGCACATGTTCACATGCAAGCGCGTGGCTCCGAAGGGACCACACTAGAGGGCGATCTTTCCGGGCGATGACTTGACCTCTACCCCGATATACTCTGCTTACATGAGTGGCATCCATGAGGAATCCCGTCTGAAGCGGCATTTCTGTTGCCAGATCCGCTATGCTTCTGATGCTATGACATTTGCCATGATTTATAAGGGATGCTGTTCTTCTTCTGTCGGTTCAAGTGTCGTTAGATGTTTCCGGCAGGCACTTGCTGCTCTATTTTCCAGGCACACCTCCAAGACGTATAACACGTCATGCTCGATACAATCCGAGATGCACCTCTGGGCCAATTCCTCCGATGGATAACCCAGAATAGAATCCTCTTGTATCCTGATGAGCGAGAAGGATTCGTGTTACCAAAGCTGGTGAGCTGCCTACAGTCTCCGAGAGAGTTTCAGGGAATGACATGTGTTCCAGGCATCTGGTACTTCTGTCGAGGACGTTACGAACCCCGACAATTCTGTATCCGACCCAGTCGAGGCACAAAAGGAGAGCCCTGAAACACAGAGTTCGGAAAAAGCAGAGGACTCGAGACCGGATTCTGAGTTGGCGGACCTTGAAAAGGCTGGGGGGAGTAGCGGACCGTCGACACGCCCAACAAGAAGGTCAAACGATGAAAATTTAGAGCCTAGCCTCGCAAGACAACGGAGTCTGTCGTTCACAGAAGAACGTTACGCCTTGGATCAGCAACTGGAGCTGGAAAAAACCAACAGCAAGCCAATATCACTCTACAAATCGGCTGATGGCACCATTCTCGTTGACTGGTATACGACTGATGACCCAGAGAATCCGCAGAACTGGTCGCAGGCAAAGAAGCTCTTTATATTGGTTCAGATATGGTATGTTCTCTCTATGATCCTGGCCGCGTAACGATTGAGGCCGAGAAACTCACGTGAAGTTTGCAGCTTATACACCTTCGCCATGTATGGAGGTTCCAGTATCTACGTCGTCAGCGAAAGGCGAGTTTCTCCCCTACTATTCCGAATCCTTATACTGACGAACTTCTAGTGGGGTCATGCATAGATTCGGCGTTGGTGAAGCAGCAGCAGCAATGGGCCTTGCTATATATGTGATTGGATGTACGTTGGATCTCCTTCTTCTCTGCGAAGCCGATCCTGACCAAGTTCATTCCAGATGGAGTTGGCCCCCTGCTGTTCGCCCCCCTTTGTGAGATTCCTGCCATTGGCCGCAACGGAGTTTACACGCCTGCCTTTATCTTATTTACCATCATCTGTATCCCGACAGCGGTGGTAGACAATTACGCTGGTCTCTTGGTTCTTCGATTTCTACAAGGCTTTCTATCTAGCCCTTGCCTTGCCAATGGAGCTGCCTCAGTCAGTGATATGGTAAGTTTCCCCGGAGACTCAGACCCAAGGGAAGCACCCTAATTACCGTAGTTCTCCCTCCTGTTGCTCCCCGTCTATCTCTCCTCTTGGACGGGTGCTTGCTTTTGGGGCCCTGCTCTTGGACCGGTCATGGCGTCGTATGCCGTCAGTGCTAAAGGGTAATTTCCCCTCCTCCGTCTCATAGAACGCCCTCAGCTAATAAAAGTGCAGATGGAGGTGGTCGTTATGGGAGCTACTCTGGCTTAGCGCACCAATCCTGGTCGTCTACCTGATTGCTTTCCCTGAAACCTCTGGCGCTACAATTCTTCGACGACGAGCTGCGCGACTTCGGAAACTTACGGGCAGGACAGATCTACGGTCCCAGAGCGAGATCGACCAGGAACATATGAAGTACTCGGAAGTCTTCTTTGACGCCATCATTAAGCCGCTCGAGATCATGATGAAGGATCCTGCTGTCGCGTACACTAACCTCTATGTGAGCTCCCCTTGCCCCCCAGAAATAACCCCCAGAACAAGTGGCTACGACTCCCGCCTGTCTACTTCTTTCTGACTCCGCCATCGTGCCAATTTCCCAGAGCGCTCTTCTCTATGGCATCTACTATTCCTTTTTCGAGGCCTTCCCGCTAGTCTATGTGGGGATCTACGGTTTCAATCTCGGCGAACTGGGCTTGACTTTTGTGACCATCGGAGTGGGGTGTACGATTGCGGTCGTTGTCTACAACACATACCTGCTCCTCTACCTAGTGCCTGACATCATCAAAAACGGCCTGCGGGCACCGGAGCATCGGCTAGTACCTGCATTGTTTGGCGTCTGCACGTTGCCCGCGGGATTGTTCATGTTTGGTGAGTCGATCAATCCACTCGCATCTACGCCCAGAGTATGAAAGGCGCAGGTGCTGCATGAAGGGGCCCGCGGAACGAACGAAAGGAGAAAAGACTGAACGGTTCTGCTGACAAAATCTTCTCGTTATGAAATTATACAGGTTGGACATCTCGCCACGGCGTGCACTGGATAGTCAGCACCATCGGCGTGATAATCGTGGTTTGCTCCAACTTTGTCATCTTCCAGTGCATCTTCGTATATCTCCCGTTATCATACCCGCGCTACACCGCCTCGCTGCTTGCCTCCAACGACCTCTTCCGCTCGCTCTTTGCCGCCGGCACCGTCATCTTCTCCCGACCTATGTTCGTCAATCTGGGAATTGGTCCCGGTATTAGTCTGCTTGCAGGGCTGGCGTGTGCTGGGGTGGTCGGTATGTTTTTGCTGTGGAGGATCGGTGGTATGCTGAGGGCAAGGAGTAAGTTCGCGGTGGGTTAGGTTGACATGGGGGCACGCATCATCGGTGCAGAGAAAAACGGACGGACGTTCGCTTGAATCTTGATGTGGCGATAGAAGAGTGGAGGGGGGGGAGAGGGAGAGGGAGAGACAGGGCCACTAGATTATGGTTGGTGGGAGAGCAGAGCGGCGAATTTAGGAAATAGGAAAAGAGCGGTAGGTGGGTTGGAGACAGGTGTCCGGGATGGCTGTATTATACGTATATCGGGTGGATATGTGAACAAGGTATATTTGCATACGGCCTGTATCCAAAGGCCTTGGAAAACAAAACAAGACGATATGAAACGCTCCCACGCTACTGTTCACTTTACACGGCATCTCCCTCGACTGTCTGCAACGGGACATAGTTGCCCCGTTCTCTCTCTTGTGCTCTTCTCCGCGTCGCCACTCCCTCGAGTCTCTCGAACATGGACTCGGCAACGCCTTGGACTCTGCCCATCCAGCCGCCGTCATTCATCAGCTTCTTTCTCCTCTTTGCTCCGATCACGGGCGCACTGTATCTGTCACCTTCCATCTTCAAAGCTTCGACACTCAGCCACTTGGGCCTGCCGACCCACCGCAGCGCCAACGAGCTCAGCGTGACAGAAATGCTGCTGAACATCATCGCCGTGGCGCTCATCAAAGGGGGCATATGGTAGCCAAGCGGTAAGAAAATACCCATTGCGAATGGTAGTCCGATAACGTTGTACGCACAGGCCCAGATCAGATTGATCTTGATCCGTCGGAAAATGACACGGCACAAATGAAGAGCAGTCGGGATATTGAGAAGATCATCCGAGCGCATTATCACAATGTCTGCGGCCTCGACTGCGATGTCGCTCCCAGAAACGAGACCCATACCGACATTGGCGGTTGCAAGAGCCGGAGAGTCGTTGATCCCATCCCCGACCATAGCGACAATTTCCCCTTGAGACTGCAGGTCTGAGACGATGGACTGCTTTTCACCTGGAGAAACAGATGCGCGAATGCATTCTCGAGGGATCCCCACTAATTCAGCAATGGAAAGTGCCGTGTTATATGTGTCTCCAGTGACGAGGCTGGTAGAAATACCCATCTTGTGCAAGGCGGTAATAGCAGCAGGGGCAGTAGGTTTAAGCGTGTCAGAGAGGCCGATATACCCAGCATATTGCCCATTAATCGCGACATAGATAGTTGTTATTCCGGTCTTCGATTTCCTTCGGGTTGTGGGAGACAGAGCTGCATTGATCGAGCTCTCAACATCTGCCGGGATGTCGATCTTCTTGTTGGCCAAAAACGTAGAGTTGCCGACATAGACTTTGTATTTAGTTTCGTCCCCTGGATTGTTGAGCTCGATGATGGCGGATACTCCCTGACCTACGGTGACACCAAAGGTGCCAACCTGGCCGGGGAATCCTTCCTCTGCTTCGAGGCCGAGTTTCTCCCTGGCAGCTAGAACAATGGATTTCGCAATGGGGTGTTCAGACCCTGTCTCGGCGAGACCAACGAGTGTCCACCACAGCTTCTGACGCCATTCGTTGGAGCTCCAGACAGCTGCATAGCTGCTATCGGCAACATTGAGCTTCCCAAAAGTCAGAGTACCGGTCTTGTCCAGGATGATATGCGTGACGCGGGTTGCCGTTTCAAGAGCGGCACCTCCTTTGACCAAAATTCCCAGTTGCGAAGCAGTCCCAGTTCCCACCATGACTGCCGTTGGGGTTGCTAATCCAAGGGCACAAGGGCAAGCGAAGACAATGACTGAGATGCAAAGCTTCAGGCAGACCATGAACTTGCCGCCATTCTGTTGATCTGTAAAGATTTTGGGAGGGTTGGGCAGGACGTGGCTCAAGATCATCCAGCCCACAAAGGTGATCAATCCGAGAAGAATGATGACGGGCACAAAGTAACCAGCAACAAGGTCGGCCATCCGCTGGATAGGTGCCCGGCTCGTCTGGGCCTCTTGGACAAGATTGACAATTTGGCTCAGTTGTGTATCCTTTCCCGCACGTGTGACTTTGAAGTCAATCTTGCCGGCGCCATTGACGGTACCCGCAATGAGTGTGCTACCCTTCTTCTTCTGTATAGGCATAGGTTCACCAGTGACCATGCTTTCGTCCACAAAGCTCTCTCCACGGGTAACGACTCCATCAGCGGGTATCTTGTCCCCAGGTCGAAGGATGACAACATCTCCGACCTCGATCAGTTCGGTTGGGATGGTCTTTTCTATCGCGGAGGGACCAGAAGAGCCTGATGGGCCGGGACCTGATGGAACTCTCCTCAAATCGTTGGTTGGCGTTTTCTCGAGCACAGGAGACGATGGAGCTGTCCAGGCATCGGCAAGCTTCTCCGCGTATAGAGGGTCCTCATATATGGTTGCCATGCTTGGAGCCAGAGACATCAACTGTGATAGAGCTCTGGAGGTCTGCCCCTTGGCTCGATTTTCGAGCCATCGTCCGAGAGTAATGAATGTGATGAGCATGGTGCTAGTGTCGAAGATAGTGCTAGGTTTATTGTGAGGGGGTATCAAGACTGCCACAATGACGGCAAAACAACTGAAGAAAAAAGCCGTCGAGGTACCCAAGACAATCAGCACATCCATGGTTGGCGACCTGTGCTTCAAACTTTTGAACGCTGAAACATAAAAACGCTTTCCAATGCCAAACTGTACAGGAAGTGTCAGGGCGAGGCAAATAACGTCACCCAAAAGAAGGCCTGGAATAATCTCAATGCCTCCAAAATTGATCGATGGGAAGAACATAGGTATAATCATGCTGATCAAAAGCACGGGAATGGCGCAGCTCAGGGATGTAAGAAATGCTCTCTTCCATTCCTGGATTTCTTTTGTTTTGGCGAGAGATTCCAGCTGAGCATTATTGTCTTCCATTTCTGCAACCAGGGCATTGAATCCAGCGTCCTCAATGACCGCGACAATCATTCGAAGACCGGCAACGGTAGGATCATAGGTGATGGTGGCGCGCGACGTGGAAAGACTGATCACCGCACTTTTGACTCCTGGTTTTGATCTCAGGATGTTTTCGAGCTCAGTGGCAGTTTGTCCGTCTGGTAAACCATAAATCTTGAGCTGCTGGGAAATGTAGGTTGAGCTCTGTAGATTGGCCTCAGCTTGCGAGGACACAATCTTAGCATCGAAACCGGCATCTTCAATGAGTTCGACGATCTTCTCGGAAGGAAGGGTGACGGGATCATGAGAAATGACTGCTCGTTCTGCGAGAAGGCTTATGTTGAACTTGACCAGACCAGGAACGTTTTTGAAAGCGCCTTCGACGGAAGAGGTGCAAGCACCGCAAGTCATGCCCTCAATAGCAACGGTGGTAGTCCACGTCTGCGACTGGCCGTTGGCCTCTGCATTCCCAGCTGTAGGCCTAAGAGTGTCTTGAGTTTTTGAGTCAATCACGGTGGCATCAAAGCCTCGGTCTTCAATAATCTCGGCCAGTGCATCGGCATTGATGATATTTGCGTCATGCTGGACGATGGCGCGCTCCGCCAGAAGGGAAACATTCATGCTTTTCACGCCCGGCACATTCTTGAAGCCGGCCTCAACAGCGGAAGTGCATGCCCCGCAAGTCATTCCTTGTATGGATATCGTTGTGGTGGTGAGCTGGGACTCTGAGCTGGATACTCCAGTCGAAATCGACAGAGTGGGAGGTTTGGGCATATCTGTAGATAGAACTTCGGCATCGAACCCACGATCCTCAATGATCTCTGCGATCTGCTCGGGAGACAACTTCTTCGGATCGTGATGTACCACGGCTCTTCCCATCATTAAGCTGACCGATACAGCACCGGCACCTTCAACGTCCTTGAACCCTGACTCTATTGCGGAGGTGCATGCACCACAAGTCATGCCATCGACTTTGAGGGTTGTGGTAGCCATATGCGCCGGGGTCGGCGCATGTTGCGGCGCCTCGTGGCCGCTGTCACTGACAAGACTCATCGTAGCGAACGTTCGTGGGATTAACAGCAGGGCTGAGAGAGAGAGACAATCATAAACGCATCGTTCGAGGGGCACGCGTTCGGGGGCCGACTTCGGAGCAGGAAAAAGGAAGTCGAAAACGGAGGTGGTGCAGATCGCGCAGAAAACGAGAAAGGGCTTTAAAAGAGTGTATTGAGAGAACGGAGTGCGAAGATGATATGTAAGCGGCCTTGAGGCGTTCGCGAGCGGACCGAAACGTGTGAAGTCAGAAGTCAGACGGGGACTTGAAGCTGAGAAATGCCTGGAGAGCGAGATTGAGGCCTGAAACCGAAAAGTGACACCATCGACGGATTGGGTCAGAGAAACACCCCTGATTTAGTATCACGCCACCTCTAGCCGCATCAGGGCATCTTCAGGCTGGAGGGTAGCCTCGCCTCGGTACAGATCACGAGAGAATTGGCAATATTGGCGTATCTAACCAAAATGGCATTTAACAAGTCATGATCATCGCTGGTGCGACATGAAATCAAGTCGCAGAGTTGAAACTGCTACCAACCACCCGCAACCCAGCCACCAGCCTCAAAACCATGTAATTAAATAAGCCTGGACCACGTGCAAATCTCAGCCTCGTTTGTTGCCAAGCCCTGTCCTCTGCCCGCAGTGACAGCCTCGTCTTCCAGTTCGCAGGCTGAGTATCAATCCCCACGCTCTTCTCCCACCTTCGCATCAATCCCTCTGTCCTTTCGCTCTTCCCACCTCTGCGTAAGATGGATCAGTCACAGACAAAAGCTCTCGCTGCGATTCAGCCTTTTGTTCACCTCGCCACTACCACAAAAACTCCATCACCACGCTTTATTGCTGAACTGATCAAAAACGCAATCTCCGCTCCCGGGGCCTACATCTTCACCGAGCTTCTTCAACTACCTGTGATACAGAGCTTGAGAGGCACGCAAGGGGAGTCTTGGTTGAAATTGTTGGAAGTCTTCAGTTGGGGAACGTATGAGGAGTTCAAAGGTACACTTTAAGGGAACATACCGGTAACGCATATGCTGATGGACCTATGTGTTTAGCCGACCCATCTCTTCCACCCCTCGATGAAGCTCAGACCTTCAAACTGCGCCAGCTTAGTCTTCTGACTTTGGCCTCGCCATTTGCCCCCACTAGCATGAACACAACAGCCAATGCTTTGACCTACCCTGGGCTGCTTGCGACCCTCCTGCTTTCTACCTCCCAAGAGCTAGAATATCTGGTGACACAGTCGATCTATTCCGGTCTCCTCACTGCCCGCCTCAGTCCCACATCGAGTCCCCCCACCGTACACATCATGTCCGTTGCCCCTCTTCGCGATCTGCGCCCTCACTCCCTCCCCGTACTCTGGCAGATCCTACAGACATGGGAATCACGCTGCACCGCCGTCGTGAGCGACCTCGAAGCGCAAATTTCCGCTATCCGAGCAACCGCTCAGCAGAGAGCGTTACAAGAAAGAGCCCGTCAGAACGAGGTAGATTCTCTAGTCCTCAGCACTGATCGACAGCAAACATCAAGCGATAATGGCGTCACGTCAGGAAACGGAAGGGCAGGGCGTTCCGCCGGATTTGGTGTAGGCCAACGTCCTCCGAGCAAGCGAGACCTCGATCAGCAGATGGAAGGCGAGGGTGACGACGTGGACGATGATTACGACGAGAGCAAGATGGATCTGGACGAAGGTGTCAGTGAGGGCACAGGTATCTTCGGAGGCCCTGCGTCGCGAGGCGGAGGGAGTGGGGGATCAAGGGGTGCAAAGCGAAACCGTGGACGAGGCTCGTCAAAATGATCCCTTGGGCCAGTATATTGACACTGATTGCATCTTGAAGACCGAGTGCATGGTTATCATGCGGCACAAGTCTGATGATTCAGGGATGCTTGTCAATGGAGATGTCCAGGACGGAGCCCGCAGTGTCGAGACAAAGTGCTCACATGTTCTGAAACCAGGACACCCAGGAATCAAAGCACATCTGGAGGACAAAGTTGTTTGGTTGGCTCGTGGGTTTGATCTGGGACAAGATCCAACGACCGGGTTTCTGTTCCTGCACGACACATCACGCCAACCGCATACCATTCCACCTGCTGCTCCGGATCAACTGAATTCAGCCCGAGCGCATCTGCGCCAGACGGTACACATACAATGCATGCTAATGCTCCCGTGGCGCCTCGAGGGGGATATCAACAACACTAGGCCCACCGATCCCGCCATGATAGACAGATATGTCCTGGGAAGATCCAATAGACGAGATACACGATAATGAAGGATGATGAAGTAACGAGATCCCTCTCACCTTGCTCACTCTGCCCTGCTTTACAACTACTTTTGCTTTGCTGTGTTGTACCGCGTTGTTTCTGCTCTGCTCTAGCATGGCCTACCATTATCCTTTTCTTCAAAGGCATCCATTTATTACCTCTAATATCCGCACCTGCAGAACACAACAGCGGCAAAGGCAGGAGTTGAAGAACTCAATCTACGACCATTTCGGGCATACAAAAGGCTCATGTGACCAGTTTTTCTCTTTTGCCAGTTTTTGCATAGCTAACAGCATACATATCCAAGCTCCATGTATCTTTCCTGTTGTTTTGATCTGCTGCCTCAAGCCTGGGACGTTGTGTTGCGAGATATCGTGCTCTGTGGAGGCGGGCGTTTTGCCATGTCTGCAATCACTGTGTCTTCCAGTCTCCATGTATTTCATCGTTTGTCGCAGTTAGATTGATGGGGTGCACGATGTCCATTCGCCATGGCTGACTCCGTCAACGCCTGTTGTTTCCGAAGCAAAACAGGACCTCCCATTGCTCGTTCTCAGCGCCGCTGGACATTAAGCATGCAACCTCCCACCACGCATCGGCCCCAACCACCCTCCAAACACACAAAACGCCGAACCTACCGCTGTCATTTACATCACTCCGAAGTCGTCACATGTCCACTGATCCCTAGAACCTCGTACCCGGAACAAATATAAACAGGACACTCAATGCCACCGCCGCCGCCGCAAACATCAAGAATGCCATGGTCGCTCGCGTCAGAAGCAATCGCCGCACAAACGGCTCCCTGACGCGCGACCAGTTCATCCACGTGTATTCACTAAATCCCAGGTAAGCGGCAACGATGTCGAGCTTGTATTGGTAGGAGACGAGGAAGTAGCAGCCGATTGTGAAAGGAAGGATAAGCTAAACGGTTCGGTCAGTGGGATGAACTGCAAATGAACTTGAACACGGAAGCCTTACCCAGCAGCGAGTAGCCCTCGATCTGTCCCTCAGAATCATGTAATAGCCGGCCCAAAACCCAGCCATTAAGCTCGCCAGACCAATGGCGAGTCTGATCAACACACTCAATGGGACTAGATTTCCCAAGGCTTTGGCCTGCAAAAAGCCTGGGAATGCATCCCTTTCCATCGCCTGGAAGACGTAGTCCTTGGCATCATCAAACACCTCTGGGTCGTCTCGTCCTTCCTCCTCAATTGCCCGAATGATCCTGTTCAGCATGGTGTCTGGCAGGACGATCTCTCGCTCCGAGCCGGGCAAGACAAAAGTGTAGAGAATCTTCTCCGCACTGGCTTTAATGTCGGCCCTAGCGACACTATGTCCAGGGGAATTCGAGTCCGTCCGCACTTCAGGGGTGGAGTATGTCGGCTGTGGAAGTTCTGAAGGTGAGGGTCGGTCACCGGAGGGACGACCGAGGTTTCTTGAATTGGCTGACCCCAAGCTATGTGAAGGTGAGTGATCAGTAGCACCACCACCCTCTCCTCTGCTTCGAGGTGGCTTGGCACCTGCTGCGCCGTTATCTGATCTCAAGATGGCAGACACCCTTGATTCTTGTCCACTCTTTCTCGCGTCTATTCCTTCACCCAGTTCAAACTGATCGAGTAATGCCGAAGACCTTTTGCTGGTGGTGGTCTTTTCCATCTCCGGCGTGTCGACGAGCATCGAACGGCGCAGTTCTCGGACATAGTGGCGGCACAAGGACATGTGTTGGGATACATCGAGCCTGTTGAATGAGTCAGAATTGATTTACACCTTGATTTCATGTCGACAACAAACCAGAAGTCCAGGTAATCCACCGAGCGTTGTTGGTCGCGCATGTAAATGTAGAATGAAAATAGATCAACCGGAGCTAGCGTCCTTCTTCCCAAAACCTCCATCAGAGTAGGCAGTCGGTTGCGGACCTCGACATCCTCACCCCGGCTCCCTGGATGTGCCATCGTGTTTGTTGATCTCGTGACGCGCAAAGTGAACCGGTGCACTCGGGGGAAGGTGAATGATGTCAACAGACAAGAGGTCGCGACGTTTTCGAGATGGAAGGGGTTGGTTTCAGAGAACGGGGCTCTTCTCGGTGGGATCGATGCAAAGACCACCAGAGGTGCAGTCCAAGTGACGTGAGGACTAAGTTACGGGGTCGCGAGTGGGAGGCTGGTGGATCTTGGATTACATGGTGGACATTGTTGGCAAACAGACAATAGCGAGCGTGTCGAAGAGAATTCAACGAGCGGAGAAGGGGTGTAGAGGTACAGCAAGACGTGGAAAGTCCCGTTTTTGTCTTGTCTTGTCGAAGTTGAGGGTTGAAAAGGTGGTTAATTGTGGGAGAAGCAGGGAAGGGAGCGACCTTTGGGTAACGGAACCTTGAATTGGGATGCGACCGGGGCAACCCCCTGCATCTCCCTTTTGGAGCATCTGATTGGTTCCCTTCCTGGTCCGAACAATCTGCACGTCTCCGGAGTTTTGTCTTTGGCATCAGCCACAGAGGTTGCACATGTCGTTCGTCATCTCGATACTACTGAGAACTAGTTGTGTTGCTGGTGACTTGGACTTGGCCAATCTCATAATTGGCACCTATGGCAGTGGCTTGTGCAACGGCTTTATAAGTACGTGGTTGCGTGACAGGAGAACGTGTTGTTTGCGTGCTACCATCTTTCATTGTCATGTCTTCATGTATAAAGGTCCAAAAAAAAAGCCATTCATACTGTTTGGGTATCATGTTATGTGCATGCAATAAACCGAGCGAGATCATAATGCTGTGTTTTGGTAGTGTCATCGTCCGCTTCTCTGCGCCAATCCCGCCCAAACGAAAGCCACCCCCAAAGCCATGAAATCGGCACCAACCGCATTGCATGCCTGTAGAAAATTCGCCAGCAAATTGGTGCTTATTCTGCAAGGTGCTATACAATCCACGTCAGTGTGTCGGAACTCCGAATCATTGTCAGGGTATCAACCACTCACCGACCATTCCGGAATATTCTTGATCTGTTGCCACATGAACTTTTCCAGTTTGTTTGCGCTCTTCGCGTATGGTGTGGTCTCGTTGTTATAGCGCCGGCAATTGTCAAAGATTAGTTTGGCATCCTTGATGAAATCTTCTGGTCTGGGATATAGGTCGTTCTGCAGCCGTTCCTCCATTGTTGACAGGTCCATTGGCTCCTTGATTACTTCATAGTAATCGGGAACTTCATCCTTGTTAACCGGCTGAGCGAAAGGCCAGGCTGCAGTATGATTCTGCATGTCGTTGAGCAAGTGAAGAAGCTGATTATAGTTTGGACCGTGTCGAGGTTGCCGGGAGAGCTCATCCATCGAAGGTGACCAGCCAGACTCTTTGATCGCCGGAATTGACATCGGGTCTATCTCGACGATCCCGTTCTTCCACTGTGCTGGCGGGGGATGAACAATGTGAGACTTACTCACTGCTCGGATCTTAGCCATGACTGCCTCCTTCTGCTTTTGGAGCATTCGAGGGGCCTGCAGATAGCGGATCTTGGGCAACATGCTGCATTGCATGATTGTACCACCTTCGTAGTCTTTTATGTATCCCATCCAGATCGACTTTTCGAGAGTAATCTCCTTTGTAAAGCCCTGCTTCTTGAAGTAGCCGATCGCATAGTTGTCGGCGTAGGTCAGGAAATACATAATCGGTGAAGTGGCCTTGACATAGTCCTTCAAGTGCGCCATCAGATGAGCACCGTACCCCTTGACCTGCTGATCTGACGAGATCGCGCAGAAGACAATCTCAGCAAACCTTCTCGAGTTGAACGGTCGGTAGGTTATACCTCCAACCACCTCAAGCGGCTGCTTGACAATAGCGATGGATAGATGTGTTTTATCGTAGACCAGGCGAGCGATGTAGTCTTTGGGCATCTTAGGCAGTTGCTTCTGAAAGATACATTTCAACCCGGTCAAGATGATGTTACTCTCCCTCGAATTATCATTGTTGACCACCCTGAACTCAATAAGTCCTTGTTTCTCTTCAACGACGGCTGGCTTCTCGGGGAAATCGACTGGTGTAGGAGTGATGGGAGGATCCGCATCGGACTGCTCAAAGACGAAGTTAGCGTTGTTTGTCCCCAGTGAGATACGCTCAGTCTGTGAAGAACAGCGATGTAAAAGATCGTGGTCTTCAAGGTATGAAAGGGATAAAGTGGAATCCGAGTCCACAGAGACGTTTGTTCTGAAGCGATAAAGATTATCGTCGGGCGGGAACATTCCCGCTGGGGGAAGATTGAAAGGCATGATGATCGTGGTCGGAGGGTGCTGGTGGATTTACCTCTTCATGTTTGATGCCATTCTCCAGAGCCGGTGACTCGGTTCTGGCCTTTTTGGAGCGAGAGGACGCCGCATCCTCAGATGCCTTCCTCTTTGTATCTGCGTCATTCACCAAATCAGTACACGTGCACATGTCATTCTGCCACACCCAGAGGTTCTCACGTTCACCGTTTATAGGCGCCATCGCGGCAATACCAATGTGCTGGATATACTGAACAGTCCCAACATAACACGTCGCGGGCGTGTTAAAGGGTGTCGTCGCAATCTAAGAGAGACTTGAAGTTGAGAGGCGATCTCGGCCGCGGTTACAAGAACGCTGAGACGATTATTGCCAGATATGGATTAGCGCATAACCTCGGAAAACCTTCCAGAATGAGACGCCTGGTCTGTCGCGTCTTCCTTCGGGAGACCACCTTGCAACTCGCAGGCATTTGTTCGCCCTGAAATTTACCAGACCAAACACTTCAAGCTGTGATCAAGAGCTTTGTAAGCCACCTCAATGTCGCTCTACGACGTCTGGCAAGCAGCCGCAGGCAGCCCTTTCCAGCCCACAGTTGGCAAGGAAAGCCAGTTGACCGTCGGACTGTTTTTGTTGCTTATTGGTGAGACTCTTTGTCGCATTGGGGTCTCATTGGGTTTGCACTGACTTGCATAGGCCTGATACTCACTGGACTCTTCGCATTGAACAAATCTCCTCTTTCTATACCTGTCTTCGGAATCCCTGCCTCTCTTGCATTTGGGTATGTGCAGAAAACAATAGCTGGTTGACATGGAGATTGACACGGGGCAGATTTGGTGCAGTCTACGCGATCTGCGGGTTTGGGGTCTATGTTTAAGATCCTGTAGACCATTCTACCTCAATATCTGCTTTTTCCTCTCCATAACTGCGGTTCACCTGTCAAAGACTTTACAATCATACAATGGCTGATGCACCCATCTTTACGGCAATATCTACATCTGCTAGGCAGTTGTACCTGTTGCTTCGGTGCATTGCTTTCTCTCAGCGTGCAGAGGTGGAGATCACCCAACAAGGAATCAAGTTCTCTGTCGAAGAAGCACGAGTTGTTCAGGGCTTGACGTTTCTAGACAAAGCCCTCTTCTCGTCGTACAATTTGAGACTCAACGATGAAGATCATGCCTTGCCCCCATTTGCAGTCTCAGTTGATGCTCTCCTGGAAACGTTACAGATATTTGGCATCGCTGAAACAACTTCCTCAGCGCGGAACCCCTATGGTGGACTTTCATCGTCGTATGGAAACGCTTTCAATACCCCGGCACTGGCACTCGGAGGCACATGCCGAATTTCGTACCAAGAGGCTGGTGCACCGCTCACCATCACCATTCAAGAAGGATCAGTCACCACAACGTGTGAGATGAACACATACAGAGTTTACGATCAATATGGTGACGATGGTGGTATCCCACTGGACCGGAATTCGTTGTGTCTGAAAGCCATCATGCGCAGTGCTTGGCTCAATGATGCTATTGGGGAGCTCTCAGGCACCAATCCGACTGTTCTTGTAATCAATGCTTCTGGCCGTACTGCTCCCTTTTTCTCGTTGGAAGGCGAAGGAGGACCATTCGGCGATAGCACCGTGGACTTTTTACCAGAGTCCAAGAACGCGCCTAGCTCCAGCGTACCCAGGGCCAAAAAACAGCCGCTGGTCACGGAAACGTTTTCGGTCGTCGCACCGTCGGGCAGCCATGGAAGAGTCTGCCAGAAGTACAAGTTCGACATGATCAAGAGGGCAGGGAGGGCAATGGCTTTGGCCAGCAAAGTCAGCATTCGTCAGGATCAACAAGGCGTACTTAGCCTGCAGTTCATGATCGACTTAGGCGACGGTGCCAATGTTGGCCCACGCCGAGAAGAAAGTGTTGCTGTCAACGCACCGCCGACGCCTAGCAGTGTCGCTTTTGTGGATTTTAGATTTGTTCCACTCTTGGACGACGAGGAGACCGAAAGCAATGGCGAGCTGGAAGACGAAACAGCTGAGGAGGCGGACCTGGAACCAAATGACGATAGTTTATAGTCAAAATTGAACCATCCGTGTCTTCTGATGCTACCCGTATCTTGAGTCGTCTTTGTCGGCACTCTTATTTTCGTTCATTCTGTGTTTATTCATCTGCAGCACCTCTTCAAGGAGTGGGAATTTTGATCTTCGCGAGCGTCTGCCAACCACATATGAATGCTCTCGACAAGGCTGGGTTTCCTTGCAGTCGATGGAGTAGCGAGTCTAGACCACTGTCCTTTGGCTATTTCTGTCTAGTGATGATATCCATATTAAGCTAGCGTGACTAGCGGGGAGTGGATGACGTCCCGCCACTCGACCGGCCAGATTGCCGCGCCTCCAGTATCCGATACGATTCCAATATCGCCGCAAAGGATAGTGGCCAACGTCATCTAGAAAAATCCCCGTACCCCCTGGTCCTTCGATCTACTCGTTTATACACCACACGAAATCTGTAGCTTGGGAGAAGGATGTCCGACTCGCCCTTTACTACACCATCGTCCACAACCACAGGTTCACTTTCATCACCATGGTCGAAACTCCCGACGACGAGGACGCCAGAATCGAGCGCATGGCGTCCAACAACCCTGCCATGACCATCCCCACCAGCCAACTGGCGTCGCGACCAGACTTCAACCGCTTGCGCTCACGGAGTAGCAATACCCAGACACAGACCCCGAAAACCATCCGTAGATCCGACCCTTCAGGCGATGCCGAGTCCATCACCGCCGTGTCCAAGTCGACGTCAACGTCGCCCGAGGCTCCGCCTTCGAAATACGACGTTGGCTGGCGGCGCGTGGTCCGCAACTTCTCGCCTTCGTGGTTCAGCGTGACCATGGGCACGGGCATCTGCTCGCTCCTGCTGATCACCATCCCCTTCCAGGCGCGCTGGCTGTACTGGCTCTCGGTGGCGTTCTTCGTGCTCAACAGCGTCCTCTTCACCCTGGCCTTTGTCGCCTCTCTGCTCCGATATACGCTGTACCCAGCCATCTGGTCCGTCATGATTGCCGACCCCAACAATTCGCTGTTTCTGGGCACAATCCCCATGGGCTTTGCCACCTTGGTCGAGAGCTGGATTCTCCTGTGTTGTCCCTACTGGGGCTACTGGAGTGTGTGGGTTGCGTGGATTGCGTGGATGGTCGATTCTGTCGTGGCCGTTGCCGTGACCGTGTCTCTGCCGTTTTTGTTGATGAGCCAACGCGACTCGCAGGGCCTCGACAGGATCACGGCGGCGCAACTGTTGCCGATTGCAAGCACGATTGTTGCTTCTGGAGCTGGTAAGCGTGAATCTTTAGTTCCCAAATCCGTCTGGCCGAGGCAGAAAAGTACTATATTGACAAAATGACTTTAGGAAGCAAGGTCGCTGAACTACTCAACTCCCCAGACCACGCGCTGGGGACGGTGATAACTTCATACGTTATGTGGGGAATGGGTAAGTTGCTTCCAAGAATATTTCTTATACCAATGGACATGCAAAACAGCAACTTGATGCACACTTCCCCATTCCAAGCACTCCGCTGACAAAACCCCAATACAGCAACCCCCCTCGCCATCACCGTGCTGGTCATGTACTACCAGCGGCTGGTCCTGCACAAACTCCCACCGCGAGAGGTCGTCGTCTCGTCCTTCCTCCCCCTCGGCCCGCTCGGCATGGGCGGCTACACGATCATGTACCTGGGCAAAGTGTCGCGGGTGGTGTTCCCGCAGGTGGCGCTATTCCACGACCTCCCCCTCGCAGGCGACGTCGTGTACGTGCTGGGCTTCTTCGTCGCCCTGATCATGTGGGGGTTCGGGCTGTGCTGGCTCGTCTTCGCCCTCGCGACCATCTACTCGACGCGCCCGTTCCCCTTCAACATGGGCTGGTGGGGTTTCACCTTTCCGCTGGGCGTCTACGCCATCTCCACCGTCACTTTTGGCGTCGAGATGCCCAGCAGGTTCTTCAAGGTCCTGGGAACCGTCTTCGCCGTCGCTGTCATCCTGCTGTGGTGCGTCGTCGCCGCGGGAACCGCCAGGGGCGCTTGGTCCGGCCAGCTGTTCTACGCGCCATGTCTGAAGAATCTGCCTGCGCCCAGCGCCGATGAGGACGGGAACAGGGATGACAGGATGGTGGATACGGAGAAATCGCCTGGGAAATGATTTTGCATTGTTGACGTAGCTTTATTGCCTTGCGCTTGTACATATATATTACGACCTTTTGGAACCAGAACTAGATCGCATTGCCTAATCATGTGTATATCTCTGTAAAGATAGGTAGTATGCTGTCGAAAGATACAAGATAACAAGTGCGAATCTGTCCAACTAGGTCATCCGTTTCCTAGCTACGCTGTTCCAATACCTGTCAGCGGCCCAAGCACCACTGCAGTACTTGGTTCCTATAATCGTGTGCACAACTTTGATACACAAGTGTCGATATGGTCCCGACGTTCGATCGTGTCTCATGTCTCAAAGTAAAAGAACACGCACATGGGAAGAAACAGCTAGACTAGCAAGCGATTACCCACCGTGGCATAAGATTGAATATGCATTTAGATTTGAGGGGCGAAAAGTTTAGATCTACTTTTTTTTTAAAAAAAAAAAAACCAATTCTACCTCTAAACCTTTGGATTCAGGCTTCAATAGTACAAAGCTTGCTGCCACCACGCGCAGCGGGGGTTTGCGTCCGGATCGGTCATTTGTGTGATCCCCGTGACGTTGAGGACGGTTTCGACGGCGCCGGGTCCGTAGAGCGGGAAGACGGGGACGCCGGACCCGTTGGCGCTGCCCGTCTGGACAAAGTCGACGATGTACCGCTGCAGGGCCTGCGCGACTTGGGGCACGACGCCGCTGCCGTTGACGACGCCGTTGAAGAACGTGTACGGCACGTCCTGGCCGTGCAGGGCCGGCGGGACCGCGAACTGGTACTCGGAGATGTTGGCGCCGAGCGCCTTGCCCAGGTAGTTGACGTTGCAGCTAAAGTAGCCTTCCTGCACGATCAGCGTGTTGCGCTCCGTCGGCGTGCGGTACGGCATCGACCCGTCGTACGTCGCGGGGTATAGCGTGCCGAGCAGGAAATCGACCGCCGCGTCCGAGATGCCGGGCAGATTGATCTTGAACCAGGTGGCCTGGTCGGCGTTGGTCTGGATCCGCGGGTCGCTGAACAGAGGTCCCTCGTTGGTGTTGTGGCCCGCTACGACCTTGACCGTGTTGGCGAACTGGCCCCGTGCGAGGAGTCGGCCAGGCTGGTCCGGCACAAAGTCCCCATCGACAACGGGCCCGTAGGTGAATCCGCCGTAGGGGGACATCCCGACCTGCTGGGCATTGGCCGCCATCACGACCGACGATGGGAGATTGCGGGCATCCTCAATCGAAGTCACGTTGAGCAGGGCTAAGAAGGCCTGCGTTGTGTTCTCCTTTTTGAAGTTGCTTGACACTGGTAGCCAGGCACCAGACTGAGGGATGGCCTGCTGGAAGGGTACCGATTTCAATCCCCCATAGGCGGTCATCTGGTGAATCACCGATCCACCACCGGCAGACTCACCCATGACGGTCACCCGGTTTGGATCCCCCCCAAACAATCGAATGTTGGTTTGAATCCACTCGAGCGCCAGACGTTGGTCGTACAGACCTGCATTAGACACGCCGCCCTCGGCAGCTTCAACGGTTGGTCCGGACAGCCAGCCAAACGCCCCCAGTCTGTAGTTAATCTCAACAAAAACGATGCCATCCGAACCGCTGGCCTGACTGGTGTGAATGAGACCAGCTGGATTGCCCGATCCAGCTTTCGATCCTGCTGTATAACCACCACCATATATCCTGGCAAGGGTCAATTTAGAAAGATCAATATCAATATCAAATTCAGAGCCGCTTCAATACCAGGGACAAGACTCACCACACAAGAACCGGAGCTCCCTGGTAGCCGGAAGATTGGTTTTGAGCCTTTTCAAATACAGCCTTTGGAACGAATACATCCAGAAACAAGCAGTCCTCCTTCACCCTCGGGTCAGGAGGAGAAGGTTTTGGCGGGTTGGCTTGGACTTGAGCGGCGGCGGCGGTGTAGTTGAATGGCAACCCTTCCGCGAATGCAGTGGTGAATAAATCAGCAATGGCGAGCCAAGTTGGGTTCGCTTGAGGGCAGATAGCGCCATCACTGCCGTCTTGGACAGTCGTGTTGCGACCTGTTGGGGGAACAGGCGCAGCGAAGCGAAGCTTGCCCAGTGGTGGCTGGGCGTAACGGATGTTGCTGAAGTTGTATATTTGACCAGTGGTCTGTAATTGACATGTTCAGCTCAGCAACTTATTCCGGTCTAGAAGGTGGAATATGTCATACATTGAAGGAAGATGCTTGCTGTATCTGGTAGCCCAAATCGACTTGAGGCAGGCTCTGAGCGGCAACCACGGCCAAAAGGCTCCAGCAGCTGGACCAAAGCAATGTCAGTGTCACAGCTGAAGGCTTCATGGCTGCTACCAAGCGTGGCAAAAATGGGAACTTCCTCCAAAAGTCTGGGAATGGCTCGGTATCGCGAGCAAATCGAGGCGTTCTCACTCTGCAGAGGGCGGCACCCAGAGATGTTTAATATAGCCACCATTCTCTGGTCGAGTGGACACAGAAACATCGTCACAACCCACATCCAAAGTCACCTATACCGAGGTGTGACTGATCTTTTCTGGGCGGGGTCACTTTGCAGGGTTTGACACTGGTCATCTGTGTGCCATCTTGCGGGTGGATAATGCTGTCGGCAGTTGGACCACAGCTTCGGTGAAATCAACTGTTGATACAACACTGTCAGTTTGTGATCTCGCAGCGGATAGTGCGGCGCAGGCGATTCTCCATTCGGACTTCCAAGTCTATACGTAATCGAGTGCGTGTCCGAGATATACCCCGCGTTGGTGGAGTGTAGTTGAGATGCGTCTTTGCAGGACCATGCGAATCGCAAGATGTTGAGCATGGAGGTCCTCCGGAGCACTAGAGTGCAGAAGGCAGCTGGGAAGACGAGCGTTTCCAAGTGCTTGATTGATGGATTCTGTCCGGAATCCTGGGACCATTCTAGTCTCGCATAGATGGGGCCCCGGAGAAGGTGGAGAGGGAAGGGTTGGAGGATGGTGTCGGCAGACTTCCATTTGGGAGGTGATGGTGAAAGAGAAACTCTGCTGAAGTCGAAATTTGGGTATATTCTGACCAGGCTCACTGAATAGCACAATGGATTCGAGGCGAATACGACCGAGAGCTCGGTCCTCTACCTTGGATGTCAGGAGTAGATCGTATCTAGACCCACATCGGAGCAGCATTGCAGAAAGCTTGGTGGGCCAAGGCGCGCATTTTCTGGGGCTTTATATAGACCCCGCTGGTCCCGCGAAACTTCCCAAGCCGTGTGCCCTTGCTTCACGTCGTACCTAGACGGTCAACTAGTCCCACTGACTCGGACGGCGCACCACGAGGTGCAGATGTCTCTCATATTGCTTCCATCACGGGACTCGGAAAGCTGCCGTAGAATATGTGGCCAGAGACAGATGATGGCTGATTGGTGGCGCTGTCTTTACATTGTGGTCTGGGTCCGATCTCCCCAAATCTTTGACTGTCCCGACAGGAATACCGGTCTCGTTAACTGCTGTTCGGGTGCCGATGGATCTCCGCCTATACTCGTACGCTGCGGGGAAAGGTGGTGGGCCACTATATCGAAAGAAGTGAAAGGATGATCTGTAGCTTCCTCTTCCAGACAAAGCCCATCGTCGTTGTTGCACCCAATCGCCTACCGCTCGCTTTCTCGGAGTGTAGCTATATCACCCTGCTTCGATCTTGCGTATACCTCGGTTCGGCGAATTCTTCTTCTGTCCAGGTACTCTTGAGCCTGTAGCGTCGGGCTCGGCTATCTGCCACTATCAACAGCCCGTCGCCGCCACGAGGGTTTCATATGAGGATAACGGGTCGCTGCTGGACGACCGTAGAAGGGTGCGAGACTGGTTATTACTGTAAAACTGCCACGTGGAAGGATAGCCAACCGGCTTGGCGGTTGGCTTCAGGGTGTCGACGGTATAAATGACGTGTTATAAGGGCATTAAGACTTCTGCGAGACTCACCTCTCAGCATCGTCATTCACAACGCTGTGGTGCTGACATGACTTTCTCCGGAGCTGCAATGTTGCGCGGTAGCTAGTCGAAGGACGAGGCATGACCCCGACGTCCGGAGATATTTTCATCAGCAGAGTTCAAGCAGGTTTTGAAACTTGCAATAGCAGGACAGTAATGCACACAATCGCAGGACGTAAGAGGTTTCAACCTTAGTCAGAGTGTATGCAAGCAGAGAGGGTAGGTAAGCCAGTTAGTGCCGAAAAGAGAGAGACAACCTCAACCATGCCCACGTCCACGAAAGAGCGCAGTTCAGCTAGCAGACACCGATCATGTCACCTGCGTTCCCTCTTCAGACACATCATAGTCCACATACAGCATATTGTTGCCCTATAATCCGACTCGTTGTCACCTTGATATCTGCAGCAGCACGGTTCTTCTGGCGTCAGAGACTGCGCTGCCTCGTGGTCACGGTATGGAGCATAACACAGCGAAGCAAAATTCAGAAACAGGGATAATTCGACGCTCGTGTGAAGCCATCTCCGCTCACCAGCACACATCACATACATAATTGTTCGGAAATTGGTGTTTGTCATTTTGTATATATGTCCGTTATGATATGCTCGTGTCGACTGAGACTGCTAATATCAAGGCCCATCCCATCACACTCCGCCAGTCGGGTGCGTAGGATCGATCCATTTCACTCCCTCTGGGTTCTCCACCGGGACGACATCAGGGAGGTTCACCGCGATGGCCTCACCGTCACTCCTCATCAAGACGCACTCGAGCTCCTCATCCTCCTTGGCATTGATCTCCTGGTGCGGCACGTAGGGTGGCACGTAGATGAAATCCCCCGGGCCGGCCTCGGCCGTGTACTCTAGCCTGTCGCCCCAGCGCATTCGCGCCTTGCCCTTGACTATGTAGATGACACTTTCCAAATGGCCGTGGTGGTGGGCGCCGGTTTTGGCGTTGGGGTGGATCTTGACGGTGCCGGCCCACAGTTTCTGCGCCCCCGTCCTCGCGGTCGTGATGGCCGCGGCGCGACTCATTCCCGGTGTCTGCGCCGTGTTGGCGTCGAGGTGGTCGCCGGGGATGACCCGGACGCCGCTCTCTTTCCATCCATCCGGAGGTAGATCGCTTGCGGAGTTTGCGTGAAACAGGTGAACCGGGCCAGTGTGCGAGTGCGAATGGTCGTGACCATGCGAGTGATCGTGCGTGTGAGAGTGGGAATGTTGTTCGGACATGTCCACGATCTTTTGCGCTGCTGGTTTCCTTCAAAGACTCTCTGTCGGGGATGGAACTGTCAATTGTGAGAGGATCTCCTTGCAGTGTAGAAGCCTTTCCAAGCTTTTTCTTGACCAGATTTTGGATGGATCAGAGAACTCTGCCAGGTAAGAAAGAGACTAACTGCCAGCAACGTTTTGGAAACCGAGGCTGGTGCATCACCTGAGATTTGGAGAATGAGAGCGGGACGTTGTCCATACACAGAAAGGGTCGATGGCGCCATAATTTCGTGTGCCTGGCTTTACAGACCACAGTAGGTATCCGTCCGATAATCAACCGTGGGGTTCCCTTTGTGAGGCCCACAGTGGAAATTGTAGACATCAGGGCTATCTGTTCCGTAAAGCCATTGACTGGCCTGCACCCGAATGTTGAATTTGCAGAGCTGGTATCACTCTAACGAGTGAGTCGTAGCTCAGACAGCGATGTCTGTTCTTCGACTGCCACGTTCGGCCCTCTCAGTCCTGACCACTCTGATAGGCTCAGGGGCGTTCATCGTCGGCCTCTGGAGCTTCACATCTCCCAAATCCGCGGCGGCAGCGTTTGGGGGATACATGGTCCGAGCACTGGCTGCGTCTTCGAGTTCGTCAAAGCTCGACAGCTCGAGGCGTATGATGTACATCTACCCCCACGGCATCCGCAATCTTACATTGGGGTTATCGATCCTGGCTCTTACAGCGTACTGGCAATTTGGCCAACAGTGTCGGACATCGCCCGTGGCCCGGGCAGCCGTGCAGAGAAGTCTCGGCCTCGTCATCACCGTAAACGCGTTGACGCCGATCGTGGATGCGTGGGTGAATCTGTGGGTTGCTGAGGAGGGTAAAGGCGGGGATTTGGAGAGGAATGCTGCACGGTTGCACGCGACGAGGTCGGTTTTCTGGGTCGTAGGTGGTCTTTGGTGCTTGGTTGGATGACTGCGTGTGGTGTTGATCTGTTCCAACACTCGATATGTGTCTGTGTACGCAAAAGGTGTCAGCTGGTGGCCACGTTGAGACAGATTCTTGATTGTTGTAATGGAGAAGAACTCTGTTGATTGGAATGTCACCTCAGTCCCACAAATGTGTCCCTGGCTCCTGTGCGTATTGATTTTGCCGGTACAGTTATGGTGAGGTGCTCTAATTATGTCGACGGAATTGCTGCATATTAGAGGCTCGATCGCTTGAAAGATTGGGCCTCGCAAATTTGGCGCTTCAGCGATTGACGGGAGGCTAAGGCCTCTATTCAAAGGGGAGGGGGTTTGAACAAGCAGCGCGAATGGGTCTTCGGGGGCGCAAAGGGACTTTCAGGGGCGGCGACGACATAACATGACAATCGTCAACACGGCTTTACTGTCAGTCACTACAAGAGAAACAACAGTCTCTCGCACTGCCTGTACCTTACTACTACAACACAACACTGATGGATGAGATGGATGGATGGACATCTGCTCTTCTCCAAAGTCGAGCGTAAAGCTCAAGCGATGATGAAAAGAGAACCATGAAGGAAGAACAACCTAGAGCACAAGGTTTTGATTCAGTAAGTAAGAACACACGCAAGGGAGAAGGGAAAAATGTTGAACATTGAACTGAGGACCCGGCCTTGGAAAACCAAGACACACCATCCAACCCGCCTCCAACCCAGGCCACCCGGCCAGGAACTCGTGTGTACCAGAGCCCAAGAGAAGAACAACATAGGGGATAACAAAAGGAAAACAGAAGGCAGGGGATAGAGCCCAAGAGAACAAAAGGGGGCAAGAGAAGAAGAAGAAGAGGAGAGGGGGCAATGGTACACACACTCCCTGCTGGACTGGAGGCGCCTCAGTGTTTGCCTACGCTTACCTTGGGCAACTCGAGGAAAAGAAAAAAAAAGAAAGAACAAGTTTCAAAAAGTTGAGAAGACGAAGGGGTTTAAGTACCCGACGGTGAGGTCGTCCTCTTGGCGATTGTTGATCTTAGTAGAGGTCTCTTCTCAGGGAGGAAGGTATAGAGAAGCAGTGAAGATGAGAAGAGCGAATCTCTGTTGAATCAGAGCCTGATTGATGCGCCAAGGATCGATCAGGAGTGAAGGGGTTGATCTACCAGGACGCACATTGATTCAATCAATGGGTTCAGCCTTGTCAAGTCATTATTCAGCCTTGTGCTCGAGAACAAAAGCCAAATATCAATTGTTGATCCATACAGGAATTGCTAACGCTCGGGAATTGGTACTCGAACAAGGCCTCACCACCAGATGTCACCTCCACAGTCAGTCCAAGCGCCATGATCGTTGCCGCCATCGAATTCCCAAAGACTTTACTCCAAGCCAGTGCTGCAATCTCATGATAGTTCTTGATTGCATTCGCCAGGGCAATTTCATCCTGGCTAAACCCAGATACTGTCCCCACAATTCGTCACATTAAAATCACATCCTAACCCTGCCTCCTCACCCAGAGCTCGTAGCTGTCCTAGAATCACATCTCCTGGGGCAGGACCATCCATCAGCGTATCCTTGACATGAATAATATGTACTGTCACGCCTTTTAGAGGTTCAGGGAGTCTTTCTCGCTGGATGTTTGAGAGGGAAGACGAATGTTGGTGAGTCTGGGTTGTCGGTATTGTTGCTGATGTGAGTGCAAGATCACCTAGAGGTTGGACAGGCGTAGTGGCAGAGTCCGCCTGGAAGGTGACGCTACGCCCACGTCCTGGAGTAGACGAGATCGCTGCATGGTCGCCTTCTCGCGGCTCGTGTGAGCGCTTTTGGCGCGTCGACGACACAGATCGATGTCCTACGTACCCGCTGGGTATAGGTTGTGGTGAAGGCAAGCCGTCGAAGTTGGCGCGTGTGACCTCCGGCGTAACGGCGAGATCTCCATTCACCGCCCGCTTTCGTTTGCGCTTCAGCTCTGATGGTGTCGGCGGCTGTCGTATCATCAGATCCGGTACCGATGAGGCTTCGGCAGGTCGGGTGGGATTCGGGCTATCTGGGGTTGTGTCCGCGACAACAGCGTCATAGGATGTCTTTTGTTTACGCCGACTCATAACACAGTTGCCCAGAAAGGTGAGCTCGGCAACCAGGTGTCTTGGGCAGAGGTGCCCGTAAAGATCCTCGTTGCGTACGCTGTCGTCATACGAACACTCGATGAAGATGCCTTTAAGCATCCCACTGGCCACTTTACCAGCCGCGTCATCCCAGATGATGTGGTTGCGAGGCGACAGACTCACCGAATCGGGTTCGACATCGCCAAAGATGAGCAGCTCGTTGCCCGTCGCGTCGTTGCGAATGAAGAATGCAGAACTCGAGACTGGCTCAAAGAGATGGCAGTTGTCCAGAATGTTCGAGGCAAGAGGCCCGCCCGGCGTTACTGGACCAGTCGACGTCTGAACTGGCCCTGGAGGATAGGCACCAGCATTCTGTGATTGTTGCTGAGCGACGGCAGCAAAATAGCCATGATCGTCCGATATCCGCGATAGTCTCCTAGAGGGAAAGTTGTAGTCGGACGCATACCCGAAAGAGTCGCCATGCTGGAAGGACGCACTGTGTGACCTCCTCTGGCATTTGCCGTGGCTCACGCTCCAGCATTTGGTTGCCAACCCATCGCAGACATTGACATAGCCTCGAGACTCACCCAGTCCTAGTCTGGGATTTCCGCCTTCGATTAGCCGTCTGTAGGTCACAAAGCCAACTCCATTGCCTTCGTCCGACAAGTTTGGCCAGAGCCAGTCGTTGAAAATGTGATTCTTGATGGCTTCAATTGTGGAGGGCAAAGCCACAATTGCTTTCGCCTCTCTGCCATATTCGAGCGCCGGAGTGTTGATGGCCATGCCCGAGAGATGATCCAGATGTGGATGCGTGATGAGAAAACCATGGAGGATTTCGCGGAAGATGTAGAGTGCATTGGCTTTCGCACTGATGTTTGGAAAGCGAAGGCCTGCAAAAGGTCCCTTTTCCAACAGTTGCGAGTATCCCTTTGGCGGTACTTTCTCAGACATCAACGGCATTTCTCTCTGAAGGATGCGGATCATGCTGGACAAGTGCGCCCCAGCATCAACCGCGATCATGGAACTCTTGCGCCATTCCGACTGAGGCGCCCTCACCAACATTCCTGTGATATTGTCCTCGCGAGGGCCACCGGTAGACCCCAACACTATCACCTGAAAAGACGCCTCTTCTTTATTGCCCAGTTCGCGCGGCTCTGGGCCTGCATCGTGTGAGGCATGCTTCCCACGCATCGAGGGCTTTTGTCTTCCCTGCACAGGTCTTTGTTTGATTGTTTCCCGCGTCCCGCTCTTTGTGCTGCGGTGGCTTGCCTCACAATGTCTTTGTTCTCTGTCCGCAAATCCCTTAGATCTCGGTCTGGTCCGGGTTGATCCAAGTTTCGGGAGGGGGCTCGGGTAGCTGCTTCAGACTGAGGCCGAAACGGCGGGAGAACAGGTGGAGTGAGGATGAAGATCAGTTGGACCAAACGGGGTTCAAATGCTGGAGGGAAGCGAGTTGTCGTTCTCCGCGAATGTCGACTCGTCAATTACTCAAGAGGGGTCTCATTGCACGTAGCAGATGTAGGAGGTTACGAGCGTTGGAATGTGTGCAGCAGTAACCTTCGACGCAGGCATTGTCTAGCGAGGTATGTTCCAGATTCAGACTGGCTATCAAAGCACAGGATCGACGTGACAATGATAAGGATAGACGAATGTCACATTCCAGCAACAAACAATATGCTAAAGTCAAATAAGAGTGGAAAAAGCATGTTCATGCCAATAGTTCAGTTTGTCAACTTCTTACATCCCGCATTTTGTGAGGAGAGACGCCAGCGGCTGCGTCATTCTTGTAATTTATGCTCGGGGACGGTAGAGGATGAGAAGTGGTGATTACCAGGAGGCAGGGGACATTGTATTCCTCAGCTACCTCCCTAAAAAAGAGTAATTGGTCATGGCCCCAGGGGGGTTTCTTACGACGGAACTGAATACGAGGTTTGAATGCAAACCGAACGCGTGCAGGCGGCCTCAACGGTCGGGGATCCCTAATAAGAAGGCATATCCTGTCAGTTGGCTAGTGAGTGGCCAGCATCGTTTCTCCGGAAGCTCGTGCATGACGAATTTCTTTCATAATCGAGCATGCAACTCCCGCCAGTTCTTAGAATTGTTCTGGCCACGCCGGGGGGTAACCATGCAGGAGGATCCACACCTACGGGCACCTTGTACAGCGCACAGGAACCTACAGGTTGAGGTGTACGAGGTACCGAGTACCTTGTATGCATTCCCCATAAGCAAATCGTGCGACAGATAACTCAGCCCTACATAATGAACACTCTTCTGAAAACTGAGCCTCGCTGCTTGCTAACCAGAACAAAACAATCCATGCCGTATGTATTTACACTCATAGTCATAAAGAATATTTATTTCATGGTCAGGGGTATCTCGTCATGTATGGCTGGGTCCTGCCGCTTCGCCTACAGCAACATCGTAGGTGGGGATGGGCGGTCCTCCAGTGCGATCACGCAACAGCTCTTGTCTTTCGTCTTCGTCGCCGTCACCACTTGACCTCCGGCTCCCTGGAGGGCTGCTATACTCGGGGGGTGGTATAATCTGCTGTCCAGCAGGAGTATTCTCCACAGGCTGATTCTGTATATCTGCGATGTCCAGAAGCGCGTTGCCCTGGCTGGGAACGTCATGAGTCGATACATGCGCCAGTTGGGCCAGTGATATATCTGTGGCTGAACGAACAGGCCCAGGGTTTCCAGCTGGAAGACCAAGCCTCGCCAGACCACTGCGTGTTCTTGAATGTCCGGGCTCATATGGTGACTGCCGCGTTCCCTCTCTCCCGGTCTCGAGCAGGATGCTACCTTGCTCGCTCCCATAAGGTGGAGGTGGTGCAAGGCTTCCTGTCATCGGTGCCAATCCCCATTTTTTGACATTTGCCTCGATGAAGACAAAACCCATCTGACCAAAATTCACATGAACATGGCAGGGTCCATTTGCGCCCACAGTCGGGAAGAAGTTCTGGGTCTTTAGGTTGTGCGCGATTTCGTCTAGCTTTTTCCCATTGCGTGTGAAAAATATGCTCCCGGTTCGAGGTCGATATCCTACCCCAATCACATCTCCTTGTACATAGGGCGGACCATACGTGCTTGCGGAAAACGGTTGGTTGTAGCGTCGATGTCCCGTAGAAAGATATGCCACCGACGTTTTATGGAAACCTTGTCTGTCAGTACAGTAGTTTGCAAAAGTACCACGAACAAGGAAGGTAACTTACCAGGCAATCTGAACAGAGGGTACGGTTTCGTGGTCATACCGATGCTGATCAGGCTATTCTCAGGCTTATCGTAGATCTTAGCCTCCCAGTAATATACTTCATTTTGCTTTGGTACAGGCAGATTGCTCTGTACACTGCACTCTGAATCGAAGAACTCGATTTCGGTCCTTGCTTCGACGAAGCAGTTGGCGATTTCCAGTTCTGGCTCGAACTCCCACGCAGAGACACCTTTCTCCTGAATCGCCAGGAATTGTGACAATGATATATCGGTTTGTACGGATTCTGGAGGATTCGCTTGTATAAATGCTGTTTCGCTGTTAGAATATGGCGCTATGACGAATTTGAGAGTAACTGAGTACATACCTTTTGCCCTCAAATACTCGGCCCTCTGCAATTCATCCATCGTCTCCAAGGCCTCGGCCTCTTCCTGCGCAAACGCTTGCTCATCGTCAAATTCGCCAGGCCGGCCTATCCGATCCAACAGAATGCGACCGCGAGAGGTATATCTGAAGAAAAAGAAAATCGAAAGAACAAGTACCACAACGCCCGCGGAACCAAACGCAGATAATAACCCGATAAGGATGCCTCGGCCAGTTGCGCCGCCATCATTGATATTTATGACAATCGAGGTAGGTGAGCCATCGGGATGGGGCCTGAATGCGAGAGGGGGTTGTCCTCGCCAGCCATCCTGTTCGACGAAGGGAGAGGAGGAGGGGACAGAGGTCGGATCGGAGGAGAATGGCGCGGTGGACGAATGAAGGGAGGTTTGAAAGGTCATCGCGAGTCGGTCATATTGTAGCGATTTCTCGCCAGAACGCATCGCTCAAAGAATGAGCTCAACGGTGGGTAAGAAGAGAGGAGGTGAAGGAAGGACGAAGACGTCAAGAGGTGGCGAGAGGGTGATGAGCGGTTGCAGCAGGGTGAGAAGCCAGGGTGAAATGGCGCAGGCGGGGAGGCGGTTACGCTAATCGATCGCAGAGAGACGCCGGGCTGGGTTTGGTAGTGTGGCTGTGATCAAGTCTGGGATTTGCCGTGAAATCAATAGGTGAAAAAGAATGCAATCAAGTGCAATGCCTCCAGAAGGACAAGAAGGACAAGACCACCATCTTGGTTTTGGTTTTGGGGGGAGGAGTCGCCGACTTGTTGGTCCCCAATGTTTTAGGAGGTGTTTGGGGGATGAAGAGAGACGAGTAATGGAGAAAGAGATGGAGGTGGAAGGGTCGAGACACAAGGAACTTCTGGTGCTGAAACGCTGCCGGCAACAGGACCAAAAGAGCTTTTGGCTTCGTTGCTTCCGTCCCAGCCGTCACTCTTGGGTGTCTTTGGGGGGGCAACCTACGCCTCGAGCACCCCCGCTCACCAACAATTGGTCCACAGCTCCGGGTAATCCAGGGGCTCTAGGGATGCCAAGCAGCATTGCTACAGTTAAAAGGCCTCAGACGTCACTGACTCCAGTGGCTCCACGACAACCCACAGCTTTTATTACAAGCATTATAGGCTCTTTCTAATGTGGAAATCGTTTTTCTTGTGTCGAATGAATAGTGATTGATCTCCTACAGTGTATATTTTAAGAGTCCCTCGCTTCAGGTCTGGTTGCACATTCGGTTGGCCAAGCACAGTAGTGGTAACACGGCAATCCGACGAGGCTGACAAGCTGCCACTCCCTTTTCATCCAATCCATCAATCTAGATCTTGTTGTCCCTTTTCTTTGCTCTCCAGCCAGTGAGTGTGCTGCCGCCATCAATCTCAAGCACATTGCCGGTCATATGGGCCGAGGCTTTGCTGCTGAGGAATAGAACCAGGCCTGCAAAGTCAGATGGCTTGCCAACTCGTCCGGTGGGTTGTCTTTCGAGCAGTGTGTCCAGGTACTTTTCCATGCCAAAGTTTGTCATTCGGGAGGGGAAGACGCCCCTACGATGGTTTAGCAAACAAGCGTGTTTGATATCAACTTGCGGGAACTTATAACTTACGGGCAGATACAGTTGACCATGATGTTCAATGGGGCCAATTTGGATGCTTGCAGCTTGCTGAGATGGATGCACGCGGCTTTTGATGGCCCATCTGAATCGAAAATGTTAGCATCGCTTTACCAATGTGCACTCGTAGGGACCACCATACAGCTAAAGGTGCCGTGGCCCGGGGCAGACAGCCCCCCGTCTCCCGTTGTTGTGACGTCGGTCGTCTGGATCCCGGCCATGGAGGCGACGTTGAGGACACGCGAGGGCATGTCGGCATTGGTTCCCTTGAGCAGCAGATCGTGCAGTCCGACGGTTGTGTAAAAGATGGACTTGACGTTCAGGGACATTAACTTATCCCATCCACTCTCGGGGAAGTCGTCATACGGAGCTCCCCACGAAGCACCCGTGTTGTTGACCAACACTGTCAGGCGGTCCGTTCGCTTCTTTACTTCTTTGACAAGCCCATCGCAGCCAGCCTTGTCCTTCAAGTCGGCCACGATATACTCGCACTTGCCAGGGCCCAAGGCGTTCAGTCGATCCGAGGTCTTCTTCAACTCGGACTCTTTCCGGCTGGCGATGAAGACCCGTGCACCGTTCTGGACGAATCCTTGAGCTGCCATCTCACCCAGTCCGGTTGCTCCTCCAGTGACCAATACCACATGGTTGCTGACATCGAAAAGCGAGGAAATTCGGAGGTCTGCTGAAGAAGTCATGGCTGCTTCTGGTCTTTCTATCGTTTCTCACAGGTCTTAGATTCTCCTGGGCGTAGGGTTTGTTCAAAGAGGGCAGAAGTCAGATCCTAAATAAGAGGCAGATATGGAGTGGTGAGTGGTTGATTATCGCCGCGGCAAAATGCCATGTTGGGGGTCGATCGGACACCTCGGTTGTTCCATTGCTTCCCCAGTTTCTTGGCGTTAGAGCCCAGACTGCGCCTGCATCTAAATGGCCCGCCGTACCAAATGCCACCATGCCAAGAGCCGTTGTTCCAAGACTCGTGGAAAAAAGACCCAAGACCTTTTCCCTCATTATTCCGTCCTTCGTCAGCCGACGGCAGCCCCTGGGTTTCCGGTTCTTTACGAAGATACTTGTACAAGAACCACATCTTCTCCTGAGGTCTAGACTCTTACTCAAGTCTTCAAGTATTTCTTTCTCCACCACTCAGCAGTCACCACGAGTCACGCGATGCAGGTCGCTGGAAATTTCATGCCACTACACCACTGGTGTCATGACTCATGGTGCCCAACCGGCCTTCTCATCCGGTTGGTACACGCCACTCCATTTATGACTCTCACACCACAAGGGCAGTTGTGCCTGTTTGGACAGGGACGACACGCAGGCATACCCAACAAGTCGTCATGTTACCCTCATTCTGACTACCTGTGTTGGGTTCTCCTTGGAGTCAGATCTAGGTATCTCTCATGTGACTCACGCTAACTTAGTTGTACCAATTATGTTGCCATCCACAAGGCGCATGGATCGGGCATATATACCTCGCTCTCGTGCTTCATACCACCTTCCCATATTTTGATTGTTTTACCGTTAAATCCTGTCCCGCTGGCACTCACTTGATCTCCCGACAGCTATTCTATCGCTCATCCAATCTTCATTTCCAGCAAAGTTTCCAATGGCACACAAACACAATCGCAGGCGGGTTCGCCCTCGCAATCGCAACCATACCTCTCTAAACCCCATCTTTGAGATGCCAGACGAGTTCCCGACACGATCAGATTCTCCCTCCCTCTATACCCCTTCTATAGGCACAGACCTCGATCAATCCTTCGTACTCCGAGAACCACGCTTTGCAAATCCTAGCGTTGCCTCAAGACATTGGTACAATCGATATGTTGCTTGGCAAAGCCGTGACAAAGTCCAAAGACGTGAAGCTGCCAAGATTGAGGCTGAGCAGATCAAAGTATTTGGAGGTTATCCAGGTGACGATGTCGGACTCTGCTACAAAATGATGGAAGTTTTCGAAGGCATGAATTGGATCGACACGCTCGACTAGAAGGCGCCCAAAGCAGAAGATTTAAAAGAAGGGGATTGGCATCTCACGGAGCTCTAAAGGCAGCATACCTGCCGAGAGACGGCATTACAACACGACTCACAGGAACGGAAACAGCTCAAGTTCGGCTTGTAGCAATGAAGGTTTTCCCAACCCCAAAAAAGAAGGGAATGGAATGGCTGGATTGGTCCATTTATGCTTGAACCCGTCACTGCTGAAAAATGTGTTACCGTGGAGAAGTGGTGACTGGTGCTCGCGCATTTGTTGAGGGCAGGGAGATGCGTGTCTATACCCCGCGCTTGAGCTCGTTGCCGCAGGATCGCTGCGTCGTTGACAGGAAGGAAATGGATGGTATTTCCACTCGTACTACTCTTGATGTACTCTTGACGTCTCGACTCATCATATCAATAGAGTTCGCCTCTCTTCCGCTTCTTGCACTTCTGGGGTGTGGTGGCTGACCGCTGACGCCACACACGCCACACCAGGTGGCCTTGAGACTAAAGCTTGACTATAGCTTGGAGTTGCTTGTCTATCACTGTGTATCAGTCCAGACCATGAGGACGAGGAATACCCCTCTCTTCTCACTCTTTTTGCGCCCACCCACCGTTACCATTACTGATGGGTATCTCGATCCACAGGAGACATCACAGTTGATCCCTGGCGTCATGGCGATTTCAAGCCACACTTAACGTCAGCCAAGCCACTTAGCATCGATTAGCGCGACACAAGATTTCCCAGTTTGCGCTTGTCTGGTTTGCCCACTTGCGATCTGCATGGCAGACTTCCACTCCGTGTGCTCACCGTCATCCGTTTTCGTGCAAGCGACGGCATCTCGCGTGCCTCACTGTCCAAAAACAAGGCAAAGGCATCTCACTTGGGTATGGAAATGACATCCACTAACATGCCCACACAATTTTCACTGCGTCATTCGAGTAGGAGGCGAGTTGAAATACTTCATTTTCACCTCACTTCTCCTCAATACTTCCTCCTCCTCACTCAGATCGAGCAGGTTCGGTATTGAACGTCTGCAGTTGCTCGTCGTCAGGAGCGGTATCGTTTCCCCTCTCTATCTTTCCCCTCAACTCTGTTCTTCAGCCTTACCCTTCTGCTCTGTGGTCCTCTTAGTCAATCATCACCCCTTCCCCTCATACGTGATACCTTCAACGCTCAAGATGGGCTTCTTTTCCCGACGAACCAACAATCCAGCTTCAAATGGCCATACCAAGAATGGCCACGCTCTTCGTCATGAAAAACGAAACCACCGGCCCGTCTTTGACATTGACTCTGGCGACTTCAACCGCAGACCAAGCTTCGGGCAATGGTAAATCCTCTCTCCTCCGTACTATGTCGCGGAAGATCTGACAGAGGCAGGCTGAAATTCACATGGGTGGATATCTTGACCATGGCTGCCATGGGTGCCGTTGGTCTCGGAGTCTATGAAGCCAAACCTGCTCCTAGCCGCTCATTCCCAGTGACCTTTGCCGATGGAGAAATTGTCTATCCCGAGTTCGCCTATCCTCTGCGTCATGAAATCGTCCCAATCTGGCTCGCGGCCCTTCTTGCCTCCTTGATCCCAATCTTCATCATCCTGTGCATGCAGATTCGCATTCGCTCTTTCTGGGATGTTAACAATGCCGTTATTGGTCTTTTGTACTCCCTGATCGGAGCGGCGGTATTTCAAGTGTTTATCAAATGGCTGATTGGCGGATTGCGACCTCATTTCTTGGCCGTCTGTGACCCAGACCCGGCGCTGATGGCGGCGCACCCTGGCCGAGGTTTCGAGAATATCATGTTCCAGAGAAACATCTGCAGGGGAGATGTCGACCAGATTGACGACTCACTCGAATCCATGCCATCTGGCCACACTACCGCCGCGTTTGGCGGCTTCGTCTATCTCTACTTTTACCTCAACGCCAAACTCAAGGTCTTCAGCAACCACCACCCGGCATTCTGGAAACTCATTGTGACTTATGCACCCCTGCTCGGAGCCTGCCTGATTGGTGGTGCACTGACTATTGACGAATTTCACAACTGGTATGATGTCTTGGCCGGCGCGGTCATTGGCTCCATCTTTGCCATCTCGAGCTATCGCATGGTCTATGCCTCGGTCTGGGACTTCCGATTCAACCACATCCCCTTGACTCGTCATACGCCCTTCTCCTACGGTGCAGGTGCTGCTGGTGCAGGAGGATTTGAAACTGCAGTCTTCACTAGACAAGCTGGATGGGGATACGGAGAGCACTATGGAGGTGCACCCTTTGATGCTGCCCATGGTCTCAGAGGACAGGCGGCAGGGTTTGACACGAGTGCAGTGCAGCAGGATCGATACCTTCACAAGAATGAAAGAGATGTGGAGCGTGACGCTGGGCTTTATCCCACAAATGGAACCACGAACGGCTACGGCACTGGCACTTCATCTGTCAGGGACCCTCCGCCGGCAGTGCCCCATGGGGCACACCACAGTGGCCGGACGAGCTTGGATCGCAGACCTGTGCCTACTTCAGCATGATATACGAACAAAGCGACGACATAAATACGATCTTGGTGGTTAGGACGGAGGAAGTGGTGCATTGGAGTATTCGTGGGGGATTCAACAGTCAACCAGGCAAAGCAATAGTCAACCTGGACAGGTAGCACTCAGCCAGGCATGTAATAATATGAAAAGCAATAACGCGCAAGTTGTTAGTTAATTCATCCCATCCAATTCACGCCAGACCTTGAACGCTTCAAGCAAAGTCGCCTTTTGCTGCCGTGTTGTAAACGCCAGCTCTATATTTCCCGCTATCGTCCTGCCCTCGCGACACTCTTCCTCTGTGGCCCACACGTAGTCGACATGCTCGTTCGGATCTAGCTTTACCTGTGGTATTCTAGGAGCAATCCCACCCCCTTTTCCATCTCCGTCCTTTCCCCGGTCCTTTCGCCGCCCGTCGTCGTCTTCGACGTCGTTGACACGGTCGCCGACAACGTCGACCAAAAACTCAAATTTACACACCCTCTTCCCGCCGCGCGTGACAAAGACGTGGCCCGGCGCGACGAGGGGCCCGATGCGTCTCGCCACCAGCCCGGCCTCTTCCCATAACTCGCGCGCGACAGCATGCAGAATGCTCGCATCCTCCGGGTCGCATGCCCCGCCGGGAGCTTCCCAGCGCAGGGGGGCCGAGTCGTGCGCGGCGCGCTGGACGAGGAGGACGCGGAGGGACTGGGTTCCGTTGCTGTGGTGGTCGGCGGCGGCGGTGTGAGTGTCGACTATTGTGTCGACTGTGCCGACGGTGTCGGTCGGGGTGGGGAAGTGACAAAAGACAAGAGCCCCCACGGCGACGTATTCGTAATCTGGGATCCCTGAGCGTGTGGCCTGGTTGGCGATATATTTCTCGTACGGGACCGTGAAGGACGATACCAACGGGTCTGTGGTGAATGTGAATTCTGGGGCTGGCTTTGGGACTTGGGCGGCCATGGTTGTCTCAACTGGTCAGACCGGTCGCTTGGATCAGCCTTTGCGTCCACGAGGGTACGGCGAGGGTATAGCGAGGCTGTTTCGACCCTGTTGGATTGACTCCCTACAGAGGTACTTGGTACTCTGCAACTCACTCGAACTGCCTGGGGAGGTGCAGCAGGGACCGATCAAGATCTGGTATGAGGCGGGTGGCCCACTTGAATATCCTGTTCTCTACTTGTACCGAGTACAATGGTTCACACTGCTTCAGGTTGTCGGTCCGGGAACCCTTATCTTCCTTTTCTGTGCAAGACGCTCGGGTACTGCGAGAGTCTCAGTTGTCAGGGGGGTTCTGTACTTGTATCTGGTCTCGGAGCGGAAAAACCTTGATCCTCGCCACTACGCCTTGTTGAAAACACAGGCCACAGCAATAGCAAATTTACCCACACTTACTGCGTTGCCTACGTGCCTATCCAGTCCGACATTCTCATCATGCACTTCCTAACCCTCTTGCACACATCGACACCATTCGTGAGCCTCACAACGGGAGCCTGATCGGTTGAGCCCCTACCAACACGCCTCACCCAAGCGGATTTGCCATGCTGCTGCTGCCTAGCCGAGTGGACGAGTCGCTGCCTGCGCCAAATCACTGGCTAACCGGAGTCCCCGCGAGTGTCAAACAGCCTGACGAAGCGAGGGGCAGCAACTTCCCTTGGCAGCGTGTCACACTTTTTCAATCCGGAAATGAGATTGTCGGCGTGATGTAACGGCGGTATCACTTGACATAAGGACTCTAGAATTGTATATTCCTACTGGTACATATCCTCCACCATTACCTGGCCGCTCGCTCTTGTCGCTTTACCTATTTGCAGTTGCTCGCACGACACGCACGCATTAATTGAATCCTTCATGACGGGAAACATCAATTGAAGCTAAAATGGGATCATGTCACTCGAAAAGATGCTCCATGAGATCAACCTCGACCTTGAGCGCTAAGCATGGCCTTCTGTATTCTCCCAGAACCTCGAAAGTCATCCTTGGGACTTTCACTTCTTTTCCGGCTCATCGATTGGCACGACGGCTCTTGCTTCCATTTCGTTCCAAAATTTCTTCTTCCAGGATGCCACCTCGGCGGCATATGCTATCCACACCCCATGCTCTCATTGAACGAAGGATAGGCGTTGTCGCTTCCAACATACAGTAATGACGATCTTGCAGTGGTTGTGATACCACGTGCCATTTCCAATTGCTCGTTTGACAATGAAGCGCTCGTCAATAACCTTGTCAACCAAGTTCTCTGGCACTGGATCGACGTGGGTGAAGACATTGGCTGCTGCCGCTGCATTCGTAAAGAAGCTCGGGACGAGCCTGGTGAAACTATTCAGGTGGGCCATACCTCTCATAACCACCTTAAGCTTCTTCTTCAGGTCGCCGATGGACGCTTTGTCCTCCCGATCGCTTTGGGTCCCGCCCTCACGATGGGTCGCTAGCACGATGGTGATTTTTGCTGATCCGGTCTTGGTATTTCTGGTTCTAGCCAGAGCATAGCCGAACGCAATCAGCAGATCTGTGAGCGTTAAGGTCTGTTTCCATTTGAAACAAATAGAAGGGATAGGATGCTACCAAAAGGCCAGAGATACCCGGTACCACGCCCACCACCCTTCCCAACAGACATTCATCGCGAGGCTGGCTGAAGCGAGAGTTGAGAGTGGCCGGCCTATGAACAAAACATGCTGCCCTTATCACTTGTGTTTGCTTGTATTCAGCTCTCTGCAAGGTAGGCAAGCCTCACGGAACGGTCTGGGCACGACAAGATGGAGTGGTAGAGGGTTAGTAGCTCTATACGTGGATAGAAGCATTTGGGAAGCGTGAGGCTAGTGATGCCAAAGCCAACCCTGAGCCAGACTGGGCCGCGACCCCCGAAGCGGGCCCCTCGGAAGGCTCGGCCAAGGGATTCATGGGTCGTCACACGTAACGACCTCGTCACTCTCTCTTGATATTGAGGCTACGTATGGGTCAATGTCATTTCTCAGGCACATACACTTGTATATTCTTGTGAGGTCACTTTGCTGCCCCATTGTTAGCTGGATTGACATCACCTTTTTCGTTCTCTGCTGCGCAGCTGATAATGGGGTCTGTCACACGTCGAGCCATACGAGAGCGAGGACGTTTGTATCGGATTGCCATCGGTCTCATATTTGTAGAGGTTGTTGACCCAACTCAGAGTGGATATCCAAGCCTGCCTTGTTGGCTTTTTTGGTCTTGCGAGAAACAACCCGCCGATATCCGTCCAATTCATATCTCATTGTTGTACCTGGCAGGTAGTTCTGGAGTCTAGGCCTGGGTTCCTTACCCCCCGTACTCCATATCCCTAGGAAAAAAGATATCCAGGTCCCTCCCTCCCTACCAATTATCCGATTGCGCAATGGCCGAACAGCCCCTCCCGCCAATAAACTCTCTCGCCTCCTTTTCATTGCTGACAATATGCGGACGTTGACCCGGGCCCGGTGGAAGACTGTCCAGATCCATCTGCAAGACGTCGCTGGGATCGAGCACCACGACGTTCTTCCCCTCGACGACTAACCGCTTGATACTCTCGTGGATGACGCGGCGGGCGACGCGGTTGAGCGAGAAGGCGTCTCTCAGAGAAATCACAATGGCGCACGCGTCCTGGTGCGCCCCGGAGCCGGGGTCCTTGGGGTCCGGGTCACCGAGTTCGCGCACGATGGCGCGCGTGAGACGCTCGGAGCCGGCGAAGCGGACGGCGCCGCGGAGGGCGAAGATGACCACGCGTCGGTCGCAGTTGGGGTGGTGGGGTTCCTCCTGGCCCGCGACGATCTTGGCCACCGACGTGCTCACGCTGGCGCGCGCGACTTGGCTGACGTCCATCATGTGGAAGCCCATGTCGCGGGATAATTGTTCAAAGAGCGCCACGGCGCGGACGCTGTTGCCTCGGTCGTTCAGTTTCGGTGAGAATGCGGCGATGCCGACCTGTCCCGGTAGGGCGCCGATGATGCCGCCGGCGACGCCGCTCTTGGCTGGGATGCCGACGCGGGACACCCAGTCACCCGCGGCGTCGTACATGCCGCATGTCGTCATGACGGAAAGCACCTGGCGGACACTGTCTGCGGGCATGATGGTTTCGCCCGTGACGGGGTTCACTCCGGCGTTGCAGAGGGTGGCCGCCATCATGGCCAAATCGCGGACGTTGACGTTGACGGAGCACTGGCGGATGTAGCCCTTGACGACCTCGGCGGGTTTGCACGAGATAATCCCGGCCGCCTTCAACATGTACCCGATGCCCATGTTGCGGTCGGCATCCTCAAGCTCGGCCTCGTACACCTCCTCGTCCACGTAAAGTTGTCGCCCCGCCAGCCTAGACAGAGTCTTGAGGATGCGGTCGACTCTCTCCTCCGCCGTGGCGTTGGGGTGGACCACGAGCGAATGCGCCGCAATAGCCCCGGCATTGATCATGGGGTTCATCGGTCGGTTGTTACCCTTGTGCAGCGATAATTTGTTGAAGGCATCACCGGACGGCTCGACGCCGATCCGCTCCAGCACATGTTCCAGCCCAGCGTCCTCGATTGCGATGGCGTAGACAAAGGCCTTTGAGATGGACTGGATCGAAAACTCGACTTGGTCGTCCCCGGCTGAGTAGACGTTGCCATCTACCATGACGAGTGCCACGGCGAGCTTGGACGTGTCTGCATTTGCCAGCGTCTTGATGTATTGAGCTGGGGCGCCATCGTCGTTCGGTCGGACCTTCTCCAACAAGATATTCAGGTAGTCCGGGATCGGTGACTTCATATCTATCGAGAAAACTCCTTTGCCGTGCTATGCTGTGCGGTATTGTGGCCTCTTGTTGAAGCACGTTGGAGGGAAAGAAATAGGGCGTGGTGTCCTTTGTAAGTTTTATTTGTCAACCAAATCCCCAAGTCCCCAAGAAGCGCCAATACTTTAGAGTTCCTTGGTGGTTGCTATACGTAAGCGCGCGTGCTGGGCAGTCGAGTTGGCAACTTGGATCTTCTTACTACACGTGGACAATAAGAAGATTGATGAAAAAGTGCAAGTAGAAGTCATGTTGGACAAGTGCCTTTTTCAGCTCCCAGCTGCGTTGAAATGAGAGCTGAAAGCCGCCCCGACACCACACCACGTGATGTCACATGACAAGTGAATAGATCTTTCACATACTTGTGCTTGTAGTCGGACAAGTCTTTGAAGTCGCACAGAGGGTGTACAGACAAGCCAGAAAATGAAATCGTGAATCGCCACATACTATCGCCTTTGTGACTTGGAGGGTCTGCCTGTAGTAGTTGGCACAGTCCTTAGCTAGGTGCCTAGCTGGGTGCCTAGCCTCTTTGGTTAGGTTATGTCAGCCTCCATTTACCACTTGCGGTATAGTTCCGGTGGGGACACATACAGTACAAGTAGTTATCCTCCTTTTGGTGTCTGAGTATGCCCTGCGGCTATCCCTCTGGCTCCAAGCAGCTTTCGATATTTGTTTCAGGCGAGCTGGGTCCCGTTCTTCATGAAAAGGTCCGAAGAATAACCCAGGGCCACAGCTTCAAGGCGCCAGTTCGCACAACCATAAGTTCACCTTGATACTCGGTAGGATCTCACACTACCTGTACGAGGATTGGTCAGAGTGTCGGCGTCCACATGCGGAGGGCGTACAGGGGCCAGGCCCAGCAAACATGTCGGTAGGAGTGAGAGGTTACCTCGTCAGAAGGACCACCGCCAACTACAGAATAGGTCAATCAATGCACTATAACTTGTCGGTTGTTCGTTTCTGGGGCACTACCCACTGGAATTTCATGCTAATACCCTCTGTACAGTCGCGTGACTGTGCTACATTGGAAGTGCTGGTTCTTGTCCTGCCGCGATTGAGCACCCGCATACTTCAGCACTGGTGTCGTGGATTATCATTACTGCAACGGGTCTTCTTTTTTTTTTTTTTTTTTTTTTTTCAATGGACTCGATTTTGGTTCGAGCGAGGCTCAATTCCCCCGAACTTGACACTCTCTTGTAGATATCTATATTTTTCGGGGAGTGGGAGAAATCTAATCTATGATTATCTTGTTTGCCTGCCGTTTGTGAATCTGGGGAAACCTAGTGTTTCACGTGGACCGAGGTTCCGGACTCTTTGCCAAAATAATCACGCACACGTGGGTTTTCCAACGAGGTGAAGCCAAGAGGCCGAGATGTCGAGATACCGGACTGCCGCATTGCTTTCCCCTGGTGGTGGGAAAGAAGTTTTTTTTCCCCCTGGTCACTGGGAAAGAGGGCAAAGGGTTGAAGACAGTCAAGTTCAATGGTGTGAGGGAAATGTGCATGTGCAGAGATGGAGATGAATGCTGTCCTCCCGAATCAGCTACTCAGCACATCCCAAAGACTCAGGGGCCCACAGGGGGACATGGCAAGTCCTTCTACACCTCGTTGATATTTACACATAGCACCAGCCAGCCTTGGTCCTTCCCTAGCCGGCATCCCGGGATCCCGACCTACGGTATAAGGATTTTGCAATGCTTTTTCGATCATTGTTGTTGGCGATGGTTGCTATTAGAGAGTGTTTTCAATCATGAGTGCACGGGAAAAGGAGACGGCGATCGTCACGGGCGGCGCCCGGGGTATCGGTTTGGCGATTGCGCGGAAACTCGCTTCGCGTGGGATCAATGTGCTCATTGCAGATGTCCGTGAGGAGCTCGGCAGGGAATCGGCGGAGCAAATCACAAAGGACTTTGGTGTCGAGGCCGTCTTCATCCGGGCGGACATGCGGAGCGAAGACGACATCAAGGCCATGGTCGACAAGGCCGTGAGTCTGTGGGGGAGGCTTGACTGGGCGGCCAACAACGCGGGAGTGGGCGAGGCCATGGACGACAACGAAGACCATGTCACGAGGGAAGGGTTTGACAGGTAAGTTCATGAGATGAGATGAGGCCTCCCTCGTGGCTATGTCTCACAGTTCCTTACCCATCTCGATGTGGCGCACACCACAGCGAGGGGGAAAGAGTCTATGGACAAAAAAAAAAAAAAGAGGGGGTGAGCTAACAGCTTTCTCTTTTCTTCCCATCTTTTCAGGCTGTACGAAATCTGCCAGCGAGGCGTCTGGCTCTGCCAAAAGTACGAGGCCGAACAGATGCGGAAACAAGAGCCCCGCGTCCCCGAGGGAAGCTACCTCAACGACAAGGCGTACCCCCAGCGCGGCGCCATCGTGAACACGGCCTCGATCTGCGGACGCATGACCAATGGGATGCCGGCCTACACGTCGGCCAAGCACGGCGTGCTGGGCATCACCCGGACGGGATGTCTGTTCTACGGCAAGCACGGCATCCGGGTCAACGCCCTCTCGCCCGGCGTGGTCATCACGCCCGAGTATCTCGACTGGAAGAAGGACTTTGTCGACGACGAGCGGTTTGCCGAGCAGGCCAGCGGCTATGCGAAGCGCTGCCCCATGAAACGGGCGAGCGATTGTGAGGAGCAGGCCAACGTGGCCAGTTTCCTCTTGAGCGGTGAGAGTAGCTTTGTCAACGGGGCCGATATCGTCTGTGACGGAGGTCTCACGGCCGTGTTTGACAGGTGATGATGGATGAGATTGATGGGGCTCGACCTGGAAAATTTGTGGGGAAAACTTGAGGCTATAGTCATATCATATTCCAATCGAGATATAGCCGTGAGGGGCCAAACGCAGAGCTTTGGTCTCTTAAGAGGGGCAATCGGTGGCCTGAACTAGCTTGCGATAGATGGACCAATCCGCCATGATCCTTCTTCATTTAATACTCAATCCATACATGCTGGCTTGACACTAGTCCTCCTTTTCATGAGCAAACATGTACTAGCCTGCTAGGCATGTATGGCGCGTCAGCTACAGCCAACCGACAATCGACCGGTGGACAAAACACTCCTGAATAAATCTCAATGCCCACGAGACCGTCACCGTCCGTGCCCTCAACCACTGCAGTTCGTGCTTGTCGAAGAACAGGTGGCAGAGCTCGTGCCCTTGACCCAGCGAAGAAGCCGACGTGGCGGCCAACACGTCGATGGCATCGGCATCTGCATCTTCGTCTCCCCCGCCTCGGCAGCGCATTTTGGGGGAATCCGTCGACACTGTCACGCTACTGGTTGACGCACGTCCTTTTTGCAGATCTTTGGTCAGCCGGTGAGGTAGCGAGCGTGCAAGAACATCGACGAGCCGAGTTACGAATTGTGCTCCGCTGAACCGACCCCGGAGGGTATGCAGGACCCGGAGAAGATTGGCGAGGCTCTGCATGTCCGTAGTACTGGCGGCTTGAAGGTCTCGCTGGTAGATGTTCACTAGTAAGAGGCAGATGGGCAATGGGAGCCAGGTCGCACTAGAGAAATAAGGCGGGCGTCAGTATGGGCGGCCTTTCTGCGTGTTGTGGTGGTGGTGGTGGTGGTGGTGGTGGTGGTGCTGCTGCTCTACTCAAATCTCGAGGGACTCTCTTCCACACTTACATGACCAAAGGAATGCGTTCCCTTCCCAATACCTTGATCAAGGCTGCCGCCGTCCTCGAAATCTCATGGGGAGCGGCCTCCGTCTCCAGAATCGCTGCGAGATCGAGCCCCTCGCAGAGTCCGCCCGTGGGAAGGCCGTCGTAGGAGTGGAGATGATGAATCTGGTATAGCTGAATGACCAGGGCACTAAGGGGAAGGAAGGGCCGTGTAAGAAGCCGTTTTTTGAGAAGCACGACGAAAAAGAAAACACCGAGCAGGGGGAGGGGGAGGGGGAGGGGGAGGGAAGGACAAATGCAAAACTCACTGCCGAAGGATATCGAGAACCTGAACGGTTACCATATTCCGTTCGCCCGCGCTGCTGTGGGCGACGAGACACTCTCGCCGACTCTCATCCCACCGGTGAATCGCCTCTCGGATCCGGAAAATGTCGTCTGAACTGAACGGATTTGTCGCGCGGTCTCGAAACGCGCAGAACCGGGCCACAATGTCGCTGAGCTGGCACGCCAGCGGAAATGACCTGCGAACCATCTCGACGTCCTCGACGTCGGTGTTTGGTGGGAAGGCGATCCTCGAGGCGATGGCTTTGACATGCGCGCCGTCATCGGCAACTGTATCGTCGGCGACGATATCGTCGAGGGGGGTGTGGAAGGCCAGAATTCGCTTCCTGATCAGGCAGCATTTCCACAGCAGGAGGATCCTCCTGGCGTCGTGGTGCTTGTCGGTCATTGATTCGCGCGCCGTCCGTGCCTTGCTCAGGGCCAGATCAGCCCAGTAGTGGTTGACCTCAGTCTCGGAGCTATAAGGGCCCCAGTGGCTCAGCAGCAAGCAGGTCTCGGCTTGGACAACAGGGTTTATGGTCTCGTCTTGATGGAAGTACCTCTATAAAATGTCCAAGTCAGCTGAGCGTCGACTGGATTGCAAGGGGTCCGATAACGCCTATAGAGATGGCCTTCTTTCACCTTACCCTGGCTTGGTCGAAGAGGACGCTCTGACCTTCGTGGATGGATGAAAATGGTGTGCTCTCGAGCTGGGACTCACTGAGATACTACATACAGATGCATCAGCGTCTCGGTGTACGACTGGGGGAGACATGACCGGGTTCCGGCCTTACGCCAAACGCCACGAAGATCATGGCGAGATGCCGCGCTTTGCGATCAGCTTTGTCGCTGTGCGGATTCTGGAGGGCTGGCTCATTGTCTCTAGCATCGAGGAATGGCCAATGCGGATGGAAATACTGAAAGTATAGGTCTCTGAGCACTTTCTCCAGCTCGCCGGCTTGGGACCAGTCTGGGAACAGCGTGGGTAGAAGCGTGGGGCCGTAATGCATGCATGGTACAGTGTTCTCGCCCTGTTCATCCATTTTTTGGTTGGGAGGTTCATAGCGAGGCCAGCAGGTTTCCTCTGGGGTATAGCCATCCAGGAGAGGAGAGCTCGTCAGCGGACGAATCGGTGCCATATTTCCCCAAAACCCAGATCAATCAAGGGTGGAGGCGTGCACTTACCGAGAGTCGCGGACGGAATGTCTTGTTCGTCCTGAGCAAAGGCCGTATCCCAGGCGGGCGACTCGGGAGCTAAATGATTTTCATTACAGACGAATAACTGCATCTCGTTGTCGAAGTCTTGCCCAGGGAGCTCGGTGCCCGGAAGGCCCTCACACAAGAAGGGATCAATGGAATGAGACTCCATGGATTGAACTGTCGCATACGCCGCTGGAACTACTATGGGTCTTTTGCTGCGTCTATGGAAGCCATGGTCTTGGGTCTTGAAACTGGCACTATAGAGACTCGGGAAACGCTGTTTCTGTCGATTTATGGGCTCTCTCCTAGACACACAAACCGAGAAGCCGGCGAGCCGTAGCCATCTCGTTTAGTAAAGAATCCTGATGTACTATGCCCTGTTCCTCGCGTTTTGACACCAACGTAGCTGGCGGGAAGACCAATGCGGAAAGATTTAGTGCCTCTTGACCCAGAGTCCGCTCTTTTCCTTGACTCGATCAAATTATGCATTGGCCTGGCACCTCTCGCTATTTATCCGTTCTACCAAGTATCCAAGCCGTTCCCTGGACCAGTTCTTCTATGGCCTGCTTCGCGGCCGGGAGGTCCGGGATCAGATGAAAGCCGTGGGGGACCATGTCGAACAGTTTGAACCGGACGGGCACCCTAGAGCGGGTGAAGAAAATGTACATAAAATCAGTGGACCATCCGTAATTTCCTGCATAATCGCAAAATTGGTGTCTCAGACGGATGGAACCTACCTGTTCGCTTCAAGGGCACTTCGCATCGCGATTCCTTGGTCACGGAGGGGGTCCCAGCCCGCACAGACAATGACTGTAAACGACATTTTTCCCGTTAGAAATCTCCCCCTTGTTGCAAGTATTCCCCCCCCCCCCCCCCCCCCCCAAAAACAATGGATGCTCA